>NW_027490399.1:0-300000 GCF_050948175.1 Xylocopa sonorina | reverse complement strand
CGTTGGCGTTTCGGACTCGATAAAACGGTAATTAACACTAAACTTACCTTGCGAAGGCTTGATTCCGCTGTCTGATTTCTCTTTCCAGGTACCTGGAGCGCCTTGGATCCGCAACCGGGATGGCGGCGGCGTACGGCTGGAACGGAGGTACGGGTCGTGCGGCGAAGGAAACCTCCTTCACAGGAACCAGGACTCGAACGCAGGAAATTGAATATTCTGGTGCATCACCCACGTATTCCCGAGCGAGACGACGAATAAACTCTCTCCTCCCCGCGCGTCGTGTACGCTTTGTCGGAGGTGCAAGGCTCGTCGAGAATACTTGAACTTCGGTCGAGTACGGCGCGGCTAAGCGTTGGTTCGCTCTAGCTTACCGGGATCAACCTGGGCGCAAGATATTCTGTATACGGTAGAAGTGAGGATGGAGCAACTAAGCGCTGGTTCGCTCTAGTCGTCGAGCCTCAAGACTATCGCAGATGAGATATAGAAATAGAATAATCGCGAGCGTACCCGTGGAGTAGAATTAAGGAATTGTATTTGGACTCGAATAAAGATACTTTGAATCTGGTAAAAATAAACTATATTCTATGATTTCACTATACTAAATACACTTGACTAAGTTCTAAGTTACTGACTAGCGATTACAATGAGAATTAGAAATAGTATAAAGTATCGAATGGACTCCGCTATGGGAGTATGGATAGAGACGAATGCATTAGAGCTAATTGCTCGTTGCGAATGAGCCTATTGCTCGGATCGGAGGTGCATCGTTCGGATGCTGGATTAGAACTCCTCGGTTCGGAGATGAGATACGAACTCTCCAGTTCGGAGATGAGATACCAACTCTCCCGTTCGGAGGTGAGATTGGAACTGCCTCTCGGATCTCGCGTCCGCGACCTCCTCGGGTCGCGCGGCGCGCGAGTCGCTGGGCCCTCGCGGTGGGGCGGACGGTCGGAGTAGGGCGGCCGCTCGGCCCTCGTGGTGGGGCGGCCGTTCGGAGTGGGGCGCGGCCCGCGTTAAGCGTGAGCCGCGAGCGTCGAGTGTGCGCGCGAGTGCACGGAACATAACCGTGCATGAATAAAATATATACATATATTTACTTAAATCTAGGTGTGTGTTGGTGTGTATGTACATAGGTGAGTAGTGTGCTTATTCTAATCCCACATGTACGAGAAGTACGTATAGGGCTTCGTGATTGCTGGGGATTCGACCCAGTACGTGTCGGAGAGCTCCTCGCCCTCGTAATACGGGGTGAAGTCCTCCCCCTCGTGTGTGGAGATCGCGCGTGGGCGCGGCATGCTGCATCCCTCTTCCCTCTCGTACCTTTGTCTCCTTCTGTAGGGACGGCGAGTCGGCGGGTGGCCCGTGTGCAGGGGCTCCGGATACGGATGCTGGGGATGATGAGGTGGACGCCGGAGGGTGGCAGGCGGTACGCCTGACGTTACAGTAGCATTTGAACTCTATTGCTTCGATACGTAGACGTCAGCAAACGCTATTTCCTTGCAAGGAAGTGTCGCATTTACATTCATTTGAAGTGTAGACGAGGAATACATGACACTTCGCAAATCATATTATATCTTACCATGAAACATAGAAAAGAGATGCGATATCGCGTTTTAAGAATCATAAGAACTCTATTGCTTCGATACATAGACATCTGCAAACGCTATTTCCTTGCAAGGAAGTGTCGCATTCACATTCACTTGAAGTGTAAACGAGGAATACATAACACTTCGCAATTAATGTTATATCTTACCATGAAACATAGAAATGAGATGCAATATCGCGTTTTAAGAATCATATGAACTCTATTGCTACGATACGTAGACATCTGCAAACGCTATTTCCTTGCAAGGAAGTGTCGCATTTACATTCATTTGAATCGTAGACGAGGAATGCATAACACTTCGCACATCATATTTTATCTTACCATGAAACATATAAATGAGATGCGATATCGCGTTTTAAGATGCATTAGAACTCTATTGCTACGATAGGTAGACATCTGCAAACGCTATTTCCTAGCGAGGAAGTGTCGCATTTACATTCATTTGAAGTGTAGACGAGGAATACATAACACTTCGCAAATCATATTATATCTTACCATGAAACATAGAAATGAGATGCGATATCGCGTTTTAAGAAGCATTAGGACACTATTGCTACGATAGGTAGACATTTGCAAACGCTATTTCCTTGCAAGGAAGTGTCGCATTTACATTCATTTGAAGTGTAGACGAGGAATACATAACACTTCGCAAATCATATTATATCTTACCATGAAACATAGAAATGAGATGCGATATCGAGTTTTAAGAATCATAAGAACTCTATTGCTACGATACGTAGACATCTGCAAACGCTATTTCCTTGCAAGGAAGTGTCGCATTTACATTCATTTGGAGTGTACACGAGGAATACATGACTCTTCGCAAATCATATTATATCTTACCATGAAACATAGATATGAGATGCAATATCTCGTTATAAGTAGCATTTGAACTCTATTGCTTCGATACGTAGACATCTGCAAACGCTATTTCCTTGCAAGGAAGTGTCGCATTCACATTCACTTGAAGTGTAGACGAGGAATACATAACACTTCGCAATGAATATTATATCTTATCATGAAACATAGTTATGAGATGCAATATCTCGTTTTAAGAAGCATTTGAACTCTATTGCTTCGATACGTAGACGTCTGCAAACGCTATTTCCTTGCAAGGAAGTGTCGCATTCACATTCCTTTGAAGTGTAGAAGAGGAATACATGATACTTCGCAAATCATATTATATCTTACCATGAAACATAGAAATGAGATGCGATATCGCGTTTTAAGAAGCATTAGGACACTATTGCTACGATAGGTAGACATTTGCAAACGCTATTTCCTTGCAAGGAAGTGTCGCATTTACATTCATTTGAAGTGTAGACGAGGAATACATAACACTTCGCAAATCATATTATATCTTACCATGAAACATAGAAATGAGATGCGATATCGAGTTTTAAGAATCATAAGAACTCTATTGCTACGAAACGTAGACATCTGCAAACGCTATTTCCTTGCAAGGAAGTGTCGCATTTACATTCATTTGGAGTGTACACGAGGAATACATGACTCTTCGCAAATCATATTATATCTTACCATGAAACATAGATATGAGATGCAATATCTCGTTATAAGTAGCATTTGAACTCTATTGCTTCGATACGTAGACGTCTGCAAACGCTATTTCCTTGCAAGGAAGTGTCGCATTTACATTCACTTGAAGTGTAGGCTAGGAATACATAACACTTCGCAAATCATGTTATATCTAACCATGAAACATAGAAATGAGATGCGATATCGCGTTTTAAGAATCATAAGAAATCAATTGCTACGAAACGTAGACATCTGCAAACGCTATTTCCTTGATAGGAAGTGTCGCATTTACATTCATTTGAAGTGTAGACGAGGAATACATAACACTTCGCAAATCATATTATATCTTACCATGAAACATAGATATGAGATGCAATATCTCGTTATAAGAAGCATTTGAACTCTATTGCTTCGATACGTAGACGTCTGCAAACGCTACTTCCTTGCAAGGAAGTGTCGCATTTACATTCATTTGAAGTGTAGACGAGGAATACATGACACTTCGCAAATCATATTATATCTTACCATGAAACATAGAAATGAGATGCGATATCGCGTTTTAAGAAGCATTAGGACATTATTGCTACGATAGGTAGACATTTGCAAACGCTATTTCCTTGCAAGGAAGTGTCGCATTTACATTCATTTGAAGTGCAGACGAGGAATACATAACACTTCGCAAATCATATTATGTCACGTCCGGCGAAATAACTTTTCGTTTATCCGGAGGCTTCACGACACTAGCCTATTTGTTCGAAATTCGGTCCGCGGAAACGCGTTACGACCGGGTTCGACTATTTCAGCTAACGCGACACGGACAAAACACTCGCGATTCGCGGATATTAGGAGTTGGAAATATTACCTTTGCTGATTTCGATCTCGATACGTTGGTAAAATTCTCGCCGTGGATCGTTGATTGGTATCGACGTAGGTGCTGGCCTGTTGATTGAGGTTGATAATTGAATGAGCTTCCAGCGAAGCGGGAAACTGCGACTCGGATGCGAAGCGGATTCGGTGGAGACTGTAGATATCGCAGCAACCTCGGCTGCGGAAACAGGAGACTCGGCGTTGCTGGAGACTTCGGAGAGATGCTGCTGAGTAGGTGCGGAGACAGGTTGCTGGTACACGGGGATCCGGGATACGTTACCGAAGTATCCACGCACAAGTGAGCGAAGGAAATTCTTCCTACCCGCGCGTCGTGTTCTTCGCGAACCGGAATCACGCCCCATTCACCCAGAGTTTTCTGTACTAACAGACAATGCTCGGAAGGATAAGCGGCGGTCCGCTCTATCGCAACTCTGCAAAGCTGAGTTCTATACTCCTTCGAGGTGATGGGAAGCTACCCAGTTGTATGGAAGAGACACGTGGAAGAATTCGTTGTTACTGTTTGTATTAAGCGCGAGAAGTGGCATTTGATTTAGTAGATATAGGAATTAGTAGATATGGTATTAAACTCAAAAACTAGATGTAGTAAAATAAATGGAATATATTCTAAGTTAAAATTATACAAAGTTGAAATTATTCTAAGTTAGAACTAAGGAAATAGAAATACTAGCGCGTAGCCTAGACCCCACATTGAGGCGGCTAATGGCTCGAGTATAAGAAATGGTACTGGAGGATTCGACTCCTCGGACTGGAATCTCGAAGTAGACTGACTCTCTGGAGTCGCGTCTCGGACCTCCTCGGTTCGCGAGGCGCTTCGGTCGCGGGCGCTCGTAGTGGGGAGCGCGTGGTCCAGCGAGTGGGGACTCGCGGCTCGTGGTGGGGCTAGCTGCGCGTGTCGTTGGCGCAGGCGCGTCTTAACATATAATCATATACCTACGGACTTAGAATTACGTGTGTGTTGTGGTGTGTTACAATATGTGTCATGAGTACTTAGATTTAGGATTATAATACATGTACATAGATGTAATATATGAGTTAAAAATAGTATACAGGGTCTGGCAATGTTGGTTCCCTAAACTGGAACAGTCCCCATTCCGGTGACGGGCTGCGACTTCTTCCCTCTGGACGGAGTCCTCGATGCGAGGGAGGCGGGGATGCTCGTAGGTGCGAGCGAGAAAGAGGTATTCCTACGTGCGTGTGAGCGCGTGCACCTGTGCGCGCGCGAACGCTGCTGGTTGCTGAATCTGCAGGCGTGTACGGCAGGTTGCCTCCGTGCAGGGGTTGATGCTGGGGGCGGTGAGGAGGCTGATGGGTGGCAGGCGCTACGCCTGACGTCACACCTCCCCCCATTGAAAAAGAATTTCGGCAATGCCGAAATCTCTGGACTGTGTTTGTCTGAGCGGACAACTGCGGATGGATTACTCCTTTTCCGTGGTTCTCGTCCTGTTCTCGTCCTTGTTGATGCGAATGCATTGGATTCCGCGGATGCTGCGGATGCTGTGGATTCTGCGGTTTCAGCGGATTCTGCATCTTCTGTGGATTCAGCGGATTCAGCGTATTTTGTTGGTTCTTCGGATTCTGCGTGCGCTGCGGATGATGTGCGCTCTGCGGCCTCTGCGTATGCTGTGGATGCTGCGGATGCTGCGGATGCTGCGCTGCTGGTGTTCTGTCCTTTTCCCGTGTTGCTACACTGCTGGCACTAGTCACACTTTTAAATGCGTCTTTGGGTTTTGCTTTTACACATAGTTCGTCGTGATTTTCAGTTTTTAGATTAGCGGTGCACTGAACACTGTCACTGGATCTGTCATACGTGCATACGTTCGCTCTCACAGTTCTCGCTTGCAGCCGTTTACAAAGTTTTAACTTATTGGTGTGTACTATCTTATGTCTACCCTTAACGTTAATTTTGGCATTGTTATTATCTAGAATTTCCAAGATTTTATATGGCCCGGTGTATTGAGATTGAAACTTGTGCTTCAATGGCTCTCGTAGCAAATATACCCATTGGCCTGCTTGGAAATTCTGTACATTCAGTTTTTTGTCGTAATAATGCTTAGCTCGGACTTTAGCTCCATCTAAGTTCTTTTTAGCGAGTTCCTGCGAAGTTCGGATCCTATCGCTTAGTTCGTCAAGATAATTGGCGTAAGATTCGTTCTCGGACGTATCTTGAAAAGGAATTGCTGAAGGAGGCCTGGCGATTTTACCATATACGAGCTCGTACGGTGTGTAGCGTGTGCCTTCGTGTGTGCTCGTATTATACGAAAACATTGCAAATGGGAGCCATTTTTCCCAATTATTACGATTGCCGATAAACTGTTTCAAATATTCCGCGAGTACATGATGAGACCGTTCTACAGAGCCATTAGTTTGAGGGTGGAAAGCTGTGGTTTTGAACTGTTGGATTTTAAATCTTTTTGCTATTGTTTTCATGAGTGAGTTAATAAAATTTGACCCTTGGTCCGTAAGGATTCCCTTAGGACATCCGAATTGGCAAATGAAATGTGTGATGAATGCGTCGGCGATATCTACCGCTGTTGTGCGTTTTAAAGGAATGGCTAAGGAATATTTTGTTAGTAGACATTGTATAGTGAGAATGTTAGTAAAGCCGTCTGGTGTTGGAGGTAAGGGACCCATCACGTCCATGGATATCTTTTCAAAAGCGGTGCCGGGAGTGTCCGTCAGTGTCAATGGTTGTCGTGTCTTTAATCGCGTTAATTTTTGTCTCTGGCATTGGTCACAATTATCGATATAAGCTTGTATTTCGGTCTTCATATTGGGCCAAAAATGCCACTCGCGAATTCTAGAATATGTTTTGTTAATTCCTTTGTGGCCTCCGAGTGGCGTGTCGTGGTTTTCGCGAATTATGTCTGTTCTACGTTCCGGTGGTGGAATTTGAATCAAGCCTTGACAAATTGTAATTTGTACGTTTGTTTCGTAGAAAAGATCTAGAAGTATTCTTTTTATTTGAGAGAAAGGTACCTTGTCTATTGAAGCTTGCGAAATACTGAAAGTTTGAATTTGAAGTTCTGTTACGGCGTCATACAGAGATCTTAGTGATTCTAGTAAAATTTCGTTATCGATTGCTTTTCTTTCATGTTCAGTTACAGGAAGAGCGATTTGGAAATAACCGTTATCAGATTTTACTTTAGCTCTTGCTAAAGTGATATGGTCCTTGTGTTGGAAAAATTTTCCTGATTTTTGTAACTCGAGGGCGCCTCTGTCGAAAGGGCGGCCTCCTTTTGTTATAAAACAAACTAGATTATCGCGTCGTGCTGCTATAGAGTCTCTAGTTGTTACGAATACGTGTCGTTGTCGTACGGGTAAGTCGGTGTCGGCGGTCGGTAATTCAGTGGATGGTGTTGGTAAAGTAGATTTTTCTTGTTTCATCGAAGGATAAGGGGTATTGAGACTCTCGGAAGAGGATGCTGGCGTTGGCGGTGGAGCGGTTGGAATTGAATGTGAGGAGGGTCGTCGGATGTCGAAAAGATCGTTTTCAGAATCAGTGGAATTGGAAATTGGTTGCACGGTTACAGGATTACGAGATAAGGCGTCTGCATTCATATTAACTTTTCCTGGTTTGTAAATGATTTCGTATTCGTATTCCGCCAATTTGAGTCTCCAACGAATTAACCTGCTCGATGGGTCTTTCACTGAGTTCATCCAAACTAGTGGCCTGTGATCGGTAACTAGTTTGAACGTTTTCCCGTAAATGTAAGGCCTAAAGAAGTGAACCGCGTATATGATCGCCAGACATTCCTTTTCAATGGTGGAGTAATTTTTCTCGGCACTATTTAGTAATCTGGATGTATAAGCGATTGGAAGATCCTTTCCTATAGGGCCCTGACTCAATACGGCGCCAATTGCGTCGGCAGATGCATCGGATGTGATTATGAATGGCTTTGTAAAATCAGGATATTGTAAGATCGGAGCTTCGCAAAGCATGTCACGAAGAGTTACGAATGCGTTCTCGTGATCGTTGCGCCAAATGAATTTTGCGTCTTTCTTCAAAAGATTCGTTAACGGTTTTGCGAGTGCAGAGAAATTTGCTATAAAACGACGATAGTAGCCAGCGAGACCGAGAAATTGTTTAATTTGCTTAGGATTTTGTGGTCTTGGAAAGTCCTTTACGGCGCGAACTTTATTCGGATCTGGTTTTACTCCTTTCTCGCTTATTATATGACCAAGATAGTTAACCTCCCGACGCAGAAACTCGCATTTATCTGGTTGCAGTACCAGATTTGCGGCCCGTAATCGCTCCGCGAGTTTATTAAACTTATTTCTATGTTCTTGTAACGAGCTGGCATATATAACGATATCATCGAGATACACGAACATTTCGTTCCCTTGCAATCCCGTTAGCACGCTGTCCATCAGTCTCTGGAACGTGGCTGGGGCGTTACGCAAGCCAAAGGGCATTCGTTGGAACTCGAAATGTCCGTGTGGTGTCGAGAATGCGGTTTTCGCGGCGTCGGACGGAGACATCGGTATTTGGTGAAAACCACTGGCCAGATCAAACGTACTAAAGTACTTTGAGCTGCCCAGCTGGTCCAGAATTTCCGTAATACAGGGGAGAGGGTATGCGTCGGCTACCGATCTTTCGTTCAAAGCGCGGTAATCGATTACAACGCGCCACCTCTTGTTCCCTGCAGAATCTGGTTTTTTCGGAACCACCCAGAGCGGGGAATTATACGGTGATTTCGATGGTCTAATTATATCGTCGCTTAGAAGTTGTTCCATCTGTTTCTGGATTTCTTGTTTGTGAACCGGAGGGAATCTGTACTGTTTAACGTTCACGGGTTGGTCATTGACAGTTGGTATGCGGTGTGAAGTTACATTTGTGAAGCCTAATTTGTCGCCGGGTAAGTGGAAAAGATCTTGTGCGTTGGAAATTAAATCTAGGATGTCTGTTTTTTCTTCTTTGTTAAGGTGATCGAGACGTAAGGCGGATATTATTTTGTTGAACCTACTCTCGGGTTGCGACGCACTCGACTCGCTTCGCGTTATCTCCGGTTTCGGGTTTCGTTTAAGTATATCGGCGTACGAAGTTTTGTTTAGGTTCCCAGCTCTGGGGTTCTTAGAAAAGGTTTTGTTTGTTATATTTTGGTGATTGATATTGACTCGATGGTTTGAATATTTGTTTGAAAAAAAAACGGTGGTTTTTAGAGGTTCGGCATTGATGGATTTGGTATAATTGGATGCGGCGCTTGGTAATTTTTGATCTGGAAGAGTTTGTTGTTCGTTGGAATTTGAAAATAGAGGATACAGCGTAGGATTAGGATTTGGAATTAGACTGGATACGGGAAGTGGATCCACATGTACTTTGGGAATGGGAATCGTTACTTCGCTGTCGGTTGCATTTATTATGCGTGTTACAGCGTATCCTTCTTTGACGCGTACTATAGCGTTGCCGAAATAAACTCCTTCCGCGAGCTCAACTCTGGGGATTATACCCTCATCGACGCTCGAGTTAATTACGCGAACGCGTATACCTGAATTGGTTCGCGGAGGAAGTGTAATATGTTCTATTATATCCCTTGGGGACGCAAATGGTATGCGATTGCCGTGCCAAAGGATAAATTTATTTTTAAACGAAATATCCGCGTCCACGCAGAAGCCTGATCCTAAGATGCCGGCTGTTTTGATAGGAAAATCTGCGCTTACAATATTAAAAGGTATATCGCGTGAAAATATGGATAACTTAACCGTCCCTAAGGTGGTTACGGTGCCATCGGTAATCCCGGTGATTGTTAAACGTTCGGCGCGGTTTATTTGGAGATTTTTCCTAATCGCGTTTTCTTTTATTACATTTATTTCTGCCCCGGTGTCTATCATCATAACGACAGGCTTAATTAGCGATTTCGAATTAATGATGACCGTAGGGACACTCGTTTTTCCAGTTACATTAACTGCGGCTCGAAAATTTACATCTCCTCGATTTCTTCCTGTAGTGCGAGAACATGACGGTTCGATGCGGCCTCGCGTACCGTCTCGCGGCGGGTTGGGAGGCCGTTCGCGTTTCCCTGATACTGACGGTCGTTATTTTCGATGGCTCTTCTAGCTATCGCGTTATTGTATTGGCGTTTTCGGCACTCATCGATTGTGTGCCCTGGGAATTTGCAATACCTGCAAGTAATTTCGACGCGGTCGCGCGGTGCGTACTGACCGCGCGGAGGTCCCGTTATTTGCGGTCTTGTGTCCTGGACGCGGCGCGAGTCCCTCGGCGGTTCATCGCGAGGGTAAGAGTTATATGGCCGAGGGTTGTTAATAGCCCTACAGTCACGCGTAGTATGATTCCTACTATTGCACTTATGACAAAAGGTTTCTACTCGGCGTTCGTTAGGGACGAATTCGCTACGCGAGCGCGGTGTGACTAATCTTTCCTTGTCGAGTTCGTACCTGCGATAAAGTTCTTTTGCGTGTGCGAACGCGTCGTTGTATGTCTCGTATATTCGGGTATTCATAGATAAGCGGATTTCCGGGATAAGGCCGTCGCAAAAACACCTTAAGGTGAGCGAATCTATCCCCGAGCGCGAACTAATTATTTCGTCCGAATCATAACGTTCGCAGTCAATCGCTGCGTTCCTCAAATCTTTAATTCGGCCGATAAAGTCTAAAATATGTTCCCCGGGTCGCATAAACGTGTTTGCCAACTCGCCACGGTAATGGTCGGTAGATTTCGTTGACCCGAAAGCCGATCGTAGAATTTCAGTTAATTGTCTAATCGAGGTACACGGTTCGTCCTCGACGGCCAGGTAGGCGCGGCCCCGAAGACGGTTAATTATTAGCCGAGTAAGTGAAGGCTCCCCTTCTGGCGAAACTAAGTCCTTTGCTCGTTTACAGGCCCGAATAAATTGGAGCAGTGGAATATTCTTTCCGTCGAATATTGGAACTGTCTCTAGAGCTTCTCGGAACGAAAGTTTGTCTGTTTGCGGCGTTAACGTTTCAGATATGGAGGTAGCAAACGGTTGTGTACGAGGCGTACCGACAGAAATTGTTTCAGCGTTACTTGAACGAGTTGCGCGAAGGGAATCTAATTCTTGCCGTAGTAATTCGATTTGGTTTGTAAGGTTCATAACTGTCTGATCCCTATCTCTATTCGCGGAAGTAGTAGCAATCGGGGTTGTAGGTGCGGCGGCGGCGCCGTTTGAAGCGAGCGGTTCATGGAAATCCAAAGTTCGGCGGTGTTCGGTTTCGATAGCGGAATCCTTTTGAGTTTGCAGTCGCGTGCGTTTTATTGGCGTGCGCGTAGCCATGGCTGTTCGCGTACTCTATCAGTCGAATTACAGCAGAGTATGCGCGAAAATCCCACCGCTGTCACCAATTTTATGTCACGTCCGGCGAAATAACTTTTCGTTTATCCGGAGGCTTCACGACACTAGCCTATTTGTTCGAAATTCGGTCCGCGGAAACGCGTTACGACCGGGTTCGACTATTTCAGCTAACGCGACACGGACAAAACACTCGCGATTCGCGGATATTAGGAGTTGGAAATATTACCTTTGCTGATTTCGATCTCGATACGTTGGTAAAATTCTCGCCGTGGATCGTTGATTGGTATCGACGTAGGTGCTGGCCTGTTGATTGAGGTTGATAATTGAATGAGCTTCCAGCGAAGCGGGAAACTGCGACTCGGATGCGAAGCGGATTCGGTGGAGACTGTAGATATCGCAGCAACCTCGGCTGCGGAAACAGGAGACTCGGCGTTGCTGGAGACTTCGGAGAGATGCTGCTGAGTAGGTGCGGAGACAGGTTGCTGGTACACGGGGATCCGGGATACGTTACCGAAGTATCCACGCACAAGTGAGCGAAGGAAATTCTTCCTACCCGCGCGTCGTGTTCTTCGCGAACCGGAATCACGCCCCATTCACCCAGAGTTTTCTGTACTAACAGACAATGCTCGGAAGGATAAGCGGCGGTCCGCTCTATCGCAACTCTGCAAAGCTGAGTTCTATACTCCTTCGAGGTGATGGGAAGCTACCCAGTTGTATGGAAGAGACACGTGGAAGAATTCGTTGTTACTGTTTGTATTAAGCGCGAGAAGTGGCATTTGATTTAGTAGATATAGGAATTAGTAGATATGGTATTAAACTCAAAAACTAGATGTAGTAAAATAAATGGAATATATTCTAAGTTAAAATTATACAAAGTTGAAATTATTCTAAGTTAGAACTAAGGAAATAGAAATACTAGCGCGTAGCCTAGACCCCACATTGAGGCGGCTAATGGCTCGAGTATAAGAAATGGTACTGGAGGATTCGACTCCTCGGACTGGAATCTCGAAGTAGACTGACTCTCTGGAGTCGCGTCTCGGACCTCCTCGGTTCGCGAGGCGCTTCGGTCGCGGGCGCTCGTAGTGGGGAGCGCGTGGTCCAGCGAGTGGGGACTCGCGGCTCGTGGTGGGGCTAGCTGCGCGTGTCGTTGGCGCAGGCGCGTCTTAACATATAATCATATACCTACGGACTTAGAATTACGTGTGTGTTGTGGTGTGTTACAATATGTGTCATGAGTACTTAGATTTAGGATTATAATACATGTACATAGATGTAATATATGAGTTAAAAATAGTATACAGGGTCTGGCAATGTTGGTTCCCTAAACTGGAACAGTCCCCATTCCGGTGACGGGCTGCGACTTCTTCCCTCTGGACGGAGTCCTCGATGCGAGGGAGGCGGGGATGCTCGTAGGTGCGAGCGAGAAAGAGGTATTCCTACGTGCGTGTGAGCGCGTGCACCTGTGCGCGCGCGAACGCTGCTGGTTGCTGAATCTGCAGGCGTGTACGGCAGGTTGCCTCCGTGCAGGGGTTGATGCTGGGGGCGGTGAGGAGGCTGATGGGTGGCAGGCGCTACGCCTGACGTCACAATTATATCTTACCATGAAACATAGAAATGAGATGCGATATCGCGTTTTAAGAATCATATGAACTCTATTGCTACGATACGTAGACATCTGCAAACGCTGTTTCCTTGCAAGGAAGTGTCGCCTTTACTTTCATTTGAATCGTAGACGAGGAATGCATAACACTTCGCAATGAATATTATATCTTACTATGAAACATAGAAATGAGTTGCGATATCGCGTTTTAAGAATCATATAAACTCTATTGCTACGATACCTAGACATCTGCAGAAGCAAATTTCCTAGCGAGGAAGTGTCGCATTCACATTCATTTGAAGTGTAGACGAGGAATACATAACACTTCGCAAATCATATTATACCTTACCATGAAATATGGAAATGAGATGCGATATCGCGTTTTAAGAATCATAAGAACTCTATTGCTACGATACGTAGACATCTGCAAACGCTATTTCCTTGCAAGGAAGTGTCGCATTTACATTCATTTGAAGTGTAGACGAGGAATACATGACTCTTCGCAAATCATATTATATCTTACCATGAAACATAGATATGAGATGCAATATCTCGTTATAAGTAGCATTTGAACTCTATTGCTTCGATACGTAGACATCTGCAAACGCTATTTCGTTGCAAGGAAGTGTCGCATTCACATTCACTTGTAGTGTAGACGAGGAATACATAACACTTCCCAAATAATGTTATATCTTACCATGAAACATAGATATGAGATGCAATATCTCGTTATAAGAAGCATTTGAACTCTATTGCTTCGATACGTAGACGTCTGCAAACGCTATTTCCTTGCAAGGAAGTGTCGCATTTACATTCATTTGAAGTGTAGACGAGGAATACATGACACTTCGCAAATCATATTATATCTTACCATGAAACATAGAAAAGAGATGCGATATCGCGTTTTAAGAATCATAAGAACTCTATTGCTTCGATACGTAGACATCTGCAAACGCTATTTCCTTGCAAGGAAGTGTCGCATTCACATTCACTTGAAGTGTAAACGAGGAATACATAACACTTCGCAATTAATGTTATATCTTACCATGAAACATAGAAATGAGATGCAATATCGCGATTTAAGAATCATATGAACTCTATTGATACGATACGTAGACATCTGCAAACGCTATTTCCTTGCAAGGAAGTGTCGCATTTACATTCATTTGAATCGTAGACGAGGAATGCATAACACTTCGCACATCATATTATATCTTACCATGAAACATAGAAATGAGATGCGATATCGCGTTTTAAGATGCATTAGAACTCTATTGCTACGATAGGTAGACATCTGCAAACGCTATTTCCTAGCGAGGAAGTATCGCATTCACGTTCACTTGAAGTGTAGGCGAGAAATACATAACACTTCGCAAATCATGTTATATCTTACCATGAAACATAGAAATGAGATGCGATATCGCGTTTTAAGAATCATATGAACTCTATTGCTACGATACGTAGACATCTGCAAACGCTGTTTCCTTGCAAGGAAGTGTCGCCTTTACTTTCATTTGAATCGTAGACGAGGAATGCATAACACTTCGCAATGAATATTATATCTTACCATGAAACATAGAAATGAGTTGCGATATCGCGTTTTAAGAATCATATAAACTCTATTGCTACGATACGTAGACATCTGCAAAAGCTATTTCCTTGCAAGGAAGTGTCGCATTTACATTCATTTGAATCGTAGACGAGGAATGCATAACAATTCGCAATGAATATTATATCTTATCATGAAACATAGATATGAGATGCAATATATCGTTATAAGAAGCATTTGAACTCTATTGCTTCGATACGTAGACGTCTGCAAACGCTATTTCCATGCAAGGAAGTGTCGCATTTACATTCACTTGAAGTGTAGACGAGGAATACATGACACTTCGCACATCATATTATATCTTACCATGAAACATAGAAATGAGATGCGATATCGCGTTTTAAGATGCATTAGAACTCTATTGCTACGATAGGTAGACATCTGCAAACGCTATTTCCTAGCGAGGAAGTATCGCATTCACGTTCACTTGAAGTGTAGGCGAGAAATACATAACACTTCGCAAATCATGTTATATCTAACCATGAAACATAGAAATGAGATGCGATATCGCGTTTTAAGAATCATATGAACTCAATTGCTACGGTACCTAGACATCTGCAAACGCTGTTTCCTTGCAAGGAAGTGTCGCATTTACTTTCATTTGAATCGTAGACGAGGAATACATGACACTTCGCAATGAATATTATATCTTACCATGAAACATAGATATGAGATGAAATATCTCGTTATAAGTAGCATTTGAACTCTATTGCTTCGATACGTAGACGTCTGCAAACGCTATTTCCTTGCAAGGAAGTGTCGCATTTACATTCACTTGAAGTGTAGGCGAGGAATACATAACACTTCGCAAATCATGTTATATCTAACCATGAAACATAGAAATGAGATGCGATATCGCGTTTTAAGAATCATATGAACTCAATTGCTACGGTACCTAGACATCTGCAAACGCTGTTTCCTTGCAAGGAAGTGTCGCATTTACTTTCATTTGAATCGTAGACGAGGAATACATGACACTTCGCAATGAATATTATATCTTACCATGAAACATATAAAAGAGATGCGATATCGCGTTTTAAGAATCATAAGAACTCTATTGCTTCGATACGTAGACGTCTGCAAACGCTATTTCCTTGCAAGGAAGTGTCGCATTTACATTCACTTGAAGTGTAGACGAGGAATACATGACACTCCGCAAATCATATTATATCCTACCATGAAACATAGAAGAGAGATGCGATATCGCGTTTTAAGAATCATAAGAACTCTATTGCTTCGATACGTAGACATCTGCAAACGCAATTTCCTTGCAAGGAAGTGTCGCATTCACATTCACTTGAAGTGTAAACGAGGAATACATAACACTTCGCAATTAATGTTATATCTTACCATGAAACATAGAAATGAGATGCAATATCGCGTTTTAAGAATCATATGAACTCTATTGCTACGATACGTAGACATCTGCAAACGCTATTTCCTTGCAAGGAAGTGTCGCATTTACATTCATTTGAATCGTAGACGAGGAATGCATAACACTTCGCACATCATATTATATCTTACCATGAAACATAGAAATGAGATGCGATATCGCGTTCTAAGATGCATTAGAACTCTATTGCTACGATAGGTAGACATCTGCAAACGCTATTTCCTAGCGAGGAAGTATCGCATTCACGTTCACTTGAAGTGTAGGCGAGGAATACATAACACTTCGCAAATCATATTATATCTTACCATGAAACATAGAAATTAGATGCGGTATCGCGTTTTAAGAAGCATTAGTAAGCTATTGCTACGATACGTAGGGATCTGAAAACGCTATTTCCTAGCGAGGAAGTATCGCATTCACATTCAGTTGAAGTGTAGACGAGGAACACATAACACTTCGCAAATAATGTTATATCTTACCATGAAACATAGAAATGAGATGCAATATCGCGTTTTAAGTATCATATGAACTCTATTGCTACGATACGTAGACATCTGCAAACGCTATTTCCTTGCAAGGAAGTGTCGCATTTACTTTCATTTGAATCGTAGACGAGGAATGCATAACACTTCGCAATGAATATTATATCTTATCATGAAACATAGAAATGATTTGCGATATCGGAGTTTTAAGAAGCATTAGAACCCTATTGCTACGATACGTAGACATCTGCAAACGCTATTTCCTTGCAAGGAAGTGTCGCATTTACATTCCTTTGAAGTGTAGACGAGGAATACATGATACTTCGAAAATCATATTATATCTTACCATGAAACATAGAAATGATTTGCGATATCGCGTTTTAAGAAGCATTAGAAAGCTATTGCTACGATACGTAGAGATCTGTAAACGCTATTTCCTAGCGAGGAAGTATTGCATTCACATTGGTTTGATGTGTAGACGAGGAATACATAACACTTCGCAAATCATTTTATATCTTACCATGAAACATGGAAATGAGATGCGATATCGCGTTTAAGAAACACATGAACTCTATTGCTACGATACGTAGACATCTGCAAATGCCGTTTCCTTGCAAGGAAGTGTCGCATTTACTTTCATTTGAATCGTAGACGAGGAATGCATAACACTTCGCAATGAATATTATATCTTATCATGAAACATAGATATGAGATGCAATATCTCGTTTTAAGAGCATTTGAACTCTATTGCTTCGATACGTAGACATTCTGCAAACGCTAGTTCCTTGCAAGGAAGTGTCCCATTTACATTCATTTGAAGTGTAGTCGAGGAATACATAACACTTCGCAAATCATGTTACATCTTACCATGAAACGTAGAAATTAGATGCGATATCGCGTTTTAAGAAGCATTAGAACTCTATTGCTACGATACCTAGACATATGCAGACGCTATTACCTAACAAGGAAGTGTCGCATTTACATTCATTAGAAGTGTAGACGAGGAATACATGACACTTCGCAAATCATATTATATCTTACCATGAAACATAGAAATGAGATGCGGTATCGCGTTTTAAGAAGCATTAGTAAGCTATTGCTACGATACGTAGACATCTGCAAACGCTATTTCCTTGCAAGGAAGTGTCGCATTTACATTCATTTGAAGTGTAGACGAGGAATACTGTGACGTCAGGCGTAGCGCCTGCCACCCATCAGCCTCCTCACCGCCCCCAGCATCAACCCCTGCACGGAGGCAACCTGCCGTACACGCCTGCAGATTCAGCAACCAGCAGCGTTCGCGCGCGCACAGGTGCACGCGCTCACACGCACGTAGGAATACCTCTTTCTCGCTCGCACCTACGAGCATCCCCGCCTCCCTCGCATCGAGGACTCCGTCCAGAGGGAAGAAGTCGCAGCCCGTCACCGGAATGGGGACTGTTCCAGTTTAGGGAACCAACATTGCCAGACCCTGTATACTATTTTTAACTCATATATTACATCTATGTACATGTATTATAATCCTAAATCTAAGTACTCATGACACATATTGTAACACACCACAACACACACGTAATTCTAAGTCCGTAGGTATATGATTATATGTTAAGACGCGCCTGCGCCAACGACACGCGCAGCTAGCCCCACCACGAGCCGCGAGTCCCCACTCGCTGGACCACGCGCTCCCCACTACGAGCGCCCGCGACCGAAGCGCCTCGCGAACCGAGGAGGTCCGAGACGCGACTCCAGAGAGTCAGTCTACTTCGAGATTCCAGTCCGAGGAGTCGAATCCTCCAGTACCATTTCTTATACTCGAGCCATTAGCCGCCTCAATGTGGGGTCTAGGCTACGCGCTAGTATTTCTATTTCCTTAGTTCTAACTTAGAATAATTTCAACTTTGTATAATTTTAACTTAGAATATATTCCATTTATTTTACTACATCTAGTTTTTGAGTTTAATACCATATCTACTAATTCCTATATCTACTAAATCAAATGCCACTTCTCGCGCTTAATACAAACAGTAACAACGAATTCTTCCACGTGTCTCTTCCATACAACTGGGTAGCTTCCCATCACCTCGAAGGAGTATAGAACTCAGCTTTGCAGAGTTGCGATAGAGCGGACCGCCGCTTATCCTTCCGAGCATTGTCTGTTAGTACAGAAAACTCTGGGTGAATGGGGCGTGATTCCGGTTCGCGAAGAACACGACGCGCGGGTAGGAAGAATTTCCTTCGCTCACTTGTGCGTGGATACTTCGGTAACGTATCCCGGATCCCCGTGTACCAGCAACCTGTCTCCGCACCTACTCAGCAGCATCTCTCCGAAGTCTCCAGCAACGCCGAGTCTCCTGTTTCCGCAGCCGAGGTTGCTGCGATATCTACAGTCTCCACCGAATCCGCTTCGCATCCGAGTCGCAGTTTCCCGCTTCGCTGGAAGCTCATTCAATTATCAACCTCAATCAACAGGCCAGCACCTACGTCGATACCAATCAACGATCCACGGCGAGAATTTTACCAACGTATCGAGATCGAAATCAGCAAAGGTAATATTTCCAACTCCTAATATCCGCGAATCGCGAGTGTTTTGTCCGTGTCGCGTTAGCTGAAATAGTCGAACCCGGTCGTAACGCGTTTCCGCGGACCGAATTTCGAACAAATAGGCTAGTGTCGTGAAGCCTCCGGATAAACGAAAAGTTATTTCGCCGGACGTGACATAAAATTGGTGACAGCGGTGGGATTTTCGCGCATACTCTGCTGTAATTCGACTGATAGAGTACGCGAACAGCCATGGCTACGCGCACGCCAATAAAACGCACGCGACTGCAAACTCAAAAGGATTCCGCTATCGAAACCGAACACCGCCGAACTTTGGATTTCCATGAACCGCTCGCTTCAAACGGCGCCGCCGCCGCACCTACAACCCCGATTGCTACTACTTCCGCGAATAGAGATAGGGATCAGACAGTTATGAACCTTACAAACCAAATCGAATTACTACGGCAAGAATTAGATTCCCTTCGCGCAACTCGTTCAAGTAACGCTGAAACAATTTCTGTCGGTACGCCTCGTACACAACCGTTTGCTACCTCCATATCTGAAACGTTAACGC
Source organism: Xylocopa sonorina (assembly GCF_050948175.1). Lineage (NCBI taxonomy): Eukaryota > Metazoa > Arthropoda > Insecta > Hymenoptera > Apidae > Xylocopa > Xylocopa sonorina. The sequence goes on along the minus strand of NW_027490399.1, from coordinate 280,506 downwards.
CGCAAACAGACAAACTTTCGTTCCGAGAAGCTCTAGAGACAGTTCCAATATTCGACGGAAAGAATATTCCACTGCTCCAATTTATTCGGGCCTGTAAACGAGCAAAGGACTTAGTTTCGCCAGAAGGGGAGCCTTCACTTACTCGGCTAATAATTAACCGTCTTCGGGGCCGCGCCTACCTGGCCGTCGAGGACGAACCGTGTACCTCGATTAGACAATTAACTGAAATTCTACGATCGGCTTTCGGGTCAACGAAATCTACCGACCATTACCGTGGCGAGTTGGCAAACACGTTTATGCGACCCGGGGAACATATTTTAGACTTTATCGGCCGAATTAAAGATTTGAGGAACGCAGCGATTGACTGCGAACGTTATGATTCGGACGAAATAATTAGTTCGCGCTCGGGGATAGATTCGCTCACCTTAAGGTGTTTTTGCGACGGCCTTATCCCGGAAATCCGCTTATCTATGAATACCCGAATATACGAGACATACAACGACGCGTTCGCACACGCAAAAGAACTTTATCGCAGGTACGAACTCGACAAGGAAAGATTAGTCACACCGCGCTCGCGTAGCGAATTCGTCCCTAACGAACGCCGAGTAGAAACCTTTTGTCATAAGTGCAATAGTAGGAATCATACTACGCGTGACTGTAGGGCTATTAACAACCCTCGGCCATATAACTCTTACCCTCGCGATGAACCGCCGAGGGACTCGCGCCGCGTCCAGGACACAAGACCGCAAATAACGGGACCTCCGCGCGGTCAGTACGCACCGCGCGACCGCGTCGAAATTACTTGCAGGTATTGCAAATTCCCAGGGCACACAATCGATGAGTGCCGAAAACGCCAATACAATAACGCGATAGCTAGAAGAGCCATCGAAAATAACGACCGTCAGTATCAGGGAAACGCGAACGGCCTCCCAACCCGCCGCGAGACGGTACGCGAGGCCGCATCGAACCGTCATGTTCTCGCACTACAGGAAGAAATCGAGGAGATGTAAATTTTCGAGCCGCAGTTAATGTAACTGGAAAAACGAGTGTCCCTACGGTCATCATTAATTCGAAATCGCTAATTAAGCCTGTCGTTATGATGATAGACACCGGGGCAGAAATAAATGTAATAAAAGAAAACGCGATTAGGAAAAATCTCCAAATAAACCGCGCCGAACGTTTAACAATCACCGGGATTACCGATGGCACCGTAACCACCTTAGGGACGGTTAAGTTATCCATATTTTCACGCGATATACCTTTTAATATTGTAAGCGCAGATTTTCCTATCAAAACAGCCGGCATCTTAGGATCAGGCTTCTGCGTGGACGCGGATATTTCGTTTAAAAATAAATTTATCCTTTGGCACGGCAATCGCATACCATTTGCGTCCCCAAGGGATATAATAGAACATATTACACTTCCTCCGCGAACCAATTCAGGTATACGCGTTCGCGTAATTAACTCGAGCGTCGATGAGGGTATAATCCCCAGAGTTGAGCTCGCGGAAGGAGTTTATTTCGGCAACGCTATAGTACGCGTCAAAGAAGGATACGCTGTAACACGCATAATAAATGCAACCGACAGCGAAGTAACGATTCCCATTCCCAAAGTACATGTGGATCCACTTCCCGTATCCAGTCTAATTCCAAATCCTAATCCTACGCTGTATCCTCTATTTTCAAATTCCAACGAACAACAAACTCTTCCAGATCAAAAATTACCAAGCGCCGCATCCAATTATACCAAATCCATCAATGCCGAACCTCTAAAAACCACCGTTTTTTTTTCAAACAAATATTCAAACCATCGAGTCAATATCAATCACCAAAATATAACAAACAAAACCTTTTCTAAGAACCCCAGAGCTGGGAACCTAAACAAAACTTCGTACGCCGATATACTTAAACGAAACCCGAAACCGGAGATAACGCGAAGCGAGTCGAGTGCGTCGCAACCCGAGAGTAGGTTCAACAAAATAATATCCGCCTTACGTCTCGATCACCTTAACAAAGAAGAAAAAACAGACATCCTAGATTTAATTTCCAACGCACAAGATCTTTTCCACTTACCCGGCGACAAATTAGGCTTCACAAATGTAACTTCACACCGCATACCAACTGTCAATGACCAACCCGTGAACGTTAAACAGTACAGATTCCCTCCGGTTCACAAACAAGAAATCCAGAAACAGATGGAACAACTTCTAAGCGACGATATAATTAGACCATCGAAATCACCGTATAATTCCCCGCTCTGGGTGGTTCCGAAAAAACCAGATTCTGCAGGGAACAAGAGGTGGCGCGTTGTAATCGATTACCGCGCTTTGAACGAAAGATCGGTAGCCGACGCATACCCTCTCCCCTGTATTACGGAAATTCTGGACCAGCTGGGCAGCTCAAAGTACTTTAGTACGTTTGATCTGGCCAGTGGTTTTCACCAAATACCGATGTCTCCGTCCGACGCCGCGAAAACCGCATTCTCGACACCACACGGACATTTCGAGTTCCAACGAATGCCCTTTGGCTTGCGTAACGCCCCAGCCACGTTCCAGAGACTGATGGACAGCGTGCTAACGGGATTGCAAGGGAACGAAATGTTCGTGTATCTCGATGATATCGTTATATATGCCAGCTCGTTACAAGAACATAGAAATAAGTTTAATAAACTCGCGGAGCGATTACGGGCCGCAAATCTGGTACTGCAACCAGATAAATGCGAGTTTCTGCGTCGGGAGGTTAACTATCTTGGTCATATAATAAGCGAGAAAGGAGTAAAACCAGATCCGAATAAAGTTCGCGCCGTAAAGGACTTTCCAAGACCACAAAATCCTAAGCAAATTAAACAATTTCTCGGTCTCGCTGGCTACTATCGTCGTTTTATAGCAAATTTCTCTGCACTCGCAAAACCGTTAACGAATCTTTTGAAGAAAGACGCAAAATTCATTTGGCGCAACGATCACGAGAACGCATTCGTAACTCTTCGTGACATGCTTTGCGAAGCTCCGATCTTACAATATCCTGATTTTACAAAGCCATTCATAATCACATCCGATGCATCTGCCGACGCAATTGGCGCCGTATTGAGTCAGGGCCCTATAGGAAAGGATCTTCCAATCGCTTATACATCCAGATTACTAAATAGTGCCGAGAAAAATTACTCCACCATTGAAAAGGAATGTCTGGCGATCATATACGCGGTTCACTTCTTTAGGCCTTACATTTACGGGAAAACGTTCAAACTAGTTACCGATCACAGGCCACTAGTTTGGATGAACTCAGTGAAAGACCCATCGAGCAGGTTAATTCGTTGGAGACTCAAATTGGCGGAATACGAATACGAAATCATTTACAAACCAGGAAAAGTTAATATGAATGCAGACGCCTTATCTCGTAATCCTGTAACCGTGCAACCAATTTCCAATTCCACTGATTCTGAAAACGATCTTTTCGACATCCGACGACCCTCCTCACATTCAATTCCAACCGCTCCACCGCCAACGCCAGCATCCTCTTCCGAGAGTCTCAATACCCCTTATCCTTCGACGAAACAAGAAAAATCTACTTTACCAACACCATCCACTGAATTACCGACCGCCGACACCGACTTACCCGTACGACAACGACACGTATTCGTAACAACTAGAGACTCTATAGCAGCACGACGCGATAATCTAGTTTGTTTTATAACAAAAGGAGGCCGCCCTTTCGACAGAGGCGCCCTCGAGTTACAAAAATCAGGAAAATTTTTCCAACACAAGGACCATATCACTTTAGCAAGAGCTAAAGTAAAATCTGATAACGGTTATTTCCAAATCGCTCTTCCTGTAACTGAACATGAAAGAAAAGCAATCGATAACGAAATTTTACTAGAATCACTAAGATCTCTGTATGACGCCGTAACAGAACTTCAAATTCAAACTTTCAGTATTTCGCAAGCTTCAATAGACAAGGTACCTTTCTCTCAAATAAAAAGAATACTTCTAGATCTTTTCTACGAAACAAACGTACAAATTACAATTTGTCAAGGCTTGATTCAAATTCCACCACCGGAACGTAGAACAGACATAATTCGCGAAAACCACGACACGCCACTCGGAGGCCACAAAGGAATTAACAAAACATATTCTAGAATTCGCGAGTGGCATTTTTGGCCCAATATGAAGACCGAAATACAAGCTTATATCGATAATTGTGACCAATGCCAGAGACAAAAATTAACGCGATTAAAGACACGACAACCATTGACACTGACGGACACTCCCGGCACCGCTTTTGAAAAGATATCCATGGACGTGATGGGTCCCTTACCTCCAACACCAGACGGCTTTACTAACATTCTCACTATACAATGTCTACTAACAAAATATTCCTTAGCCATTCCTTTAAAACGCACAACAGCGGTAGATATCGCCGACGCATTCATCACACATTTCATTTGCCAATTCGGATGTCCTAAGGGAATCCTTACGGACCAAGGGTCAAATTTTATTAACTCACTCATGAAAACAATAGCAAAAAGATTTAAAATCCAACAGTTCAAAACCACAGCTTTCCACCCTCAAACTAATGGCTCTGTAGAACGGTCTCATCATGTACTCGCGGAATATTTGAAACAGTTTATCGGCAATCGTAATAATTGGGAAAAATGGCTCCCATTTGCAATGTTTTCGTATAATACGAGCACACACGAAGGCACACGCTACACACCGTACGAGCTCGTATATGGTAAAATCGCCAGGCCTCCTTCAGCAATTCCTTTTCAAGATACGTCCGAGAACGAATCTTACGCCAATTATCTTGACGAACTAAGCGATAGGATCCGAACTTCGCAGGAACTCGCTAAAAAGAACTTAGATGGAGCTAAAGTCCGAGCTAAGCATTATTACGACAAAAAACTGAATGTACAGAATTTCCAAGCAGGCCAATGGGTATATTTGCTACGAGAGCCATTGAAGCACAAGTTTCAATCTCAATACACCGGGCCATATAAAATCTTGGAAATTCTAGATAATAACAATGCCAAAATTAACGTTAAGGGTAGACATAAGATAGTACACACCAATAAGTTAAAACTTTGTAAACGGCTGCAAGCGAGAACTGTGAGAGCGAACGTATGCACGTATGACAGATCCAGTGACAGTGTTCAGTGCACCGCTAATCTAAAAACTGAAAATCACGACGAACTATGTGTAAAAGCAAAACCCAAGGACGCATTTAAAAGTGTGACTAGTGCCAGCAGTGTAGCAACACAGGAAAAGGCCAGAACACCAGCAGCGCAGCATCCGCAGCATCCACAGCATACGCAGAGGCCGCAGAGCGCACATCATCCGCAGCGCACGCAGAATCCGAAGAACCAACAAAATACGCTGAATCCGCTGAATCCACAGAAGGTGCAGAATCCGCTGAAACCGCAGAATCCACAGCATCCGCAGCATCCGCGGAATCCAATGCATTCGCATCTACAAGGACGAGAACAGGACGAGAGCCACGGAAAAGGAGTAATCCATCCGCAGTTGTCCGCTCAGACAAACACAGTCCAGAGATTTCGGCATTGCCGAAATACTTTTTCAATGGGGGGAGGTGTGACGTCAGGCGTAGCGCCTGCCACCCATCAGCCTCCTCACCGCCTCCAGCATCAACCCCTGCACGCAGGCAACCTGCCGTACACGCCTGCAGATTCAGCAACCAGCAGCGTTCGCGCGCGCACAGGTGCACGCGCTCACACGCACGTAGGAACACCTCTTTCTCGCTCGCACCAACGAGCAACGCTGTCTCGCTCGCACCTACGAGCAACCCCGCCTCCCTCGCATCGAGGACTCCGTCCAGAGGGAAGAAGTCGCAGCCCGTCACCGGAATGGGGACTGTTCCAGTTTAGGGAACCAACATTGCCAGACCCTGTATACTATTTTTAACTCATATATTACATCTATGTACATGTATTATAATCCTAAATCTAAGTACTCATGACACATATTGTAACACACCACAACACACACGTAATTCTAAGTCCGTAGGTATATGATTATATATTAAGAAGCGCCTGCGCCAACGACACGCGCAGCTAGCCCCACCACGAGCCGCGAGTCCCCACTCGCTGGACCACGCGCTCCCCACTACGAGCGCCCGCGACCGAAGCGCCTCGCGAACCGAGGAGGTCCGAGACGCGACTTCAGAGAGTCAGTCTACTTCGAGATTCCAGTCCGAGGAGTCGAATCCTCCAGTACCATTTCTTATACTCGAGCCATTAGCCGCCTCAATGTGGGGTCTAGGCTACGCGCTAGTATTTCTATTTCCTTAGTTCTAACTTAGAATAATTTCAACTTTGTATAATTTTAACTTAGAATATATTCCATTTATTTTACTACATCTAGTTTTTGAGTTTAATACCATATCTACTAATTCCTATATCTACTAAATCAAAATACCACTTCTCGCGCTTAATACAAACAGTAACGACGAATTCTTCCACGTGTCTCTTCCATAGAACTGGGTAGCTTCCCATCACCTCGAAGGAGTATAGAACTCAGCTTTGCAGAGTTGCGATAGAGCGGACCGCCGCTTATCCTTCCGAGCATTGTCTGTTAGTACAGAAAACTCTGGGTGAATGGGGCGTGATTCCGGTTCGCGAAGAACACGACGCGCGGGTAGGAAGAATTTCCTTCGCTCACTTGTGCGTGGATACGTGGGTAACGTATCCCGGATCCCCGTGTACCAGCAACCTGTCTACGCACCTGTTCAGCAGCATCTCTCCGAAGTCTCCAGCAACGCCGAGTCTCCTGTTTCCGCAGCCGAGGTTGCTGCAATATCTACAGTCTCCACCGAATCCGCTTCGCATCCGAGTCGCAGTTTCCCGCTTCGCTGGAAACTCATTGAATTATCAACCTCAATCAACAAGCCAGCACCTACGTCGATACCAATCAACGATCCACGGCGAGAATTTTACCAACGTATCGAGAACGAAATCAGCAAAGGTAATATTTCCAACTCCTAATATCCGCGAATCGCGAGTGTTTTGTCCGTGTCGCGTTAGCTGAAATAGTCGAACCCGGTCGTAACGCGTTTCCGCGGACCGAATTTCGAACAAATAGGCTAGTGTCGTGAAGCCTCCGGATATACGAAAAGTTATTTCGCCGGACGTGACACTATGTTTCATGGTAAGATGTAATATGATTTGCGAACTGTTATGTATTCCTCGTCTACACCTCAAATGAATGTGAATGCGACACTTCCTTGCTAGGAAATAGCGTTTGCAGATGTCTACGTATCGTAGCAATAGTGTTCTTATGATTCTTAAAACGCGATATCGCATCTCATTTCTATGTTTCATGGTAAGATATAATATGATTTGCGAAGTGTTATGTATTCCTCGTCTACACTTCAAATGAATGTAAATGCGTCACTTCCTTGCTAGGAAGTAGCGTCTGGAGATTTCTAGGTATCGTAGCGATAGCGTTCTCATGCTTCTTAAAACGCGATATCGCATCTCATTTCTATGTTTCATGGTAAGATATAATATGATTTGCGAAGTGTTATGTATTCCTCGTCTACTCTTCAAATGAATGTAAATGCGACACTTCCTTGCTAGGAAATAGCGTCTGCAGATGTCTACGTATCGTAGCAATAGAGTTCTTATGATTCTTAAAACGCGATATTGCATCTCATTTCTATGTTTCATGGTAAGATATAATATGATTTGCGAAGTGTTATGCATTCCGCGTCTACGATTCCAATGAATGTAAATGCGACACTTCCTTGCAAGGAAATAGCGTTTGCAGATGTCTACGTATCGTAGCAATAGAGTTCATATGATGCTTAAAACGCGATATCGCATCTCATTTCTATGTTTCATGGTAAGATGTAATATGATTTGCGAAGTGTTATGTATTCCTCGTCTACACTTCAAATGAATGTAAATGCGACACTTCCTTGCAAGGAAGTAGCGATTGCAGATGTCTACGTATCGTAGCAATAGAGTTCTTATGATTCTTAAAACGCGATATCGCATCTCATTTCTATGTTTCAGGGTAAGATATAATATGATTTGCGAAGTGTCACGTATTCCTCGTCTACACTTCAAAAGAATGTGAATGCGACACTTCCTCGCTAGGAAATAGCGTTTGCAGATGACTACGTATCGTAGCAATAGAGTTCATGTGATTCTTAAAATGCGATATCGCATCTCATTTCTATGTTTCATGGTAGGATATAACATAATATGCGAAATGTTATGCATTCCTCGTCCACACTTCAAATGAATGTGAATGCGATACTTCCTCGCTGGGAAATAGCGTTTGCAGATGTCTGCGTATCGTAGCAATAGCTTTCTTATGCTTCTTAAAACGCGATATCGCATCTCATTTCTATGTTTCATGGTAAGATATAATATGATTTGCGAAGTGTCATGTATTCCTCGTCTACACTTCAAATGTATGTAAATGCGAGACTTCCTTGCTAGGAAATAGCATCTGCAGATGTCTAGGTATCGTAGCAATAGAGTTCTAATGCTTCTTAAAACGCGATATCGCATCTCATTTCTATGTTTCATGGTAAGATATAATATGATTTGCGAAGAGTCATGTATTCCTCGTCTACACTTCAAATGAATGTAAATGCGACACTTCCTTGCTAGGAAATAGCGTCTGCAGATGTCTACGTATCGTAGCAATAGCTTTCTAATGCTTCTTAAAACGCGATATCGCATCTCATTTCTATATCTCACGGTAAGATATAATATGATTTGCGAAGTGTCATGTATTCCTCGTCTACACTTCAAATGAATGTAAATGCGACTCTTCCTTGCAAGGAAATAGCGTCTGCAGATGTCTAGGTATCGTAGCAACAGAATTCTAATGCTTCTTAAAACGCGATATCGCATCTCATTTCTATGTTTCATGGTAAGATGTAATATGATTTGCGAAGTGTTATGTATTCCTCGTCTACACTTGAAATGAATGTGAATGCGACACTTCCTCGCTAGGAAATAGTGTTTGCAGATGTCTACGTATCGTAGCAATAGAGTTCATATGATTCTTAAAACGCGATATCGCATCTTATTTCTATGTTTCATGGTAGGATATAACATAATATGCGAAGTGTTATGCATTCCTCGTCCACACTTCAAATGAATGTGAATGCGATACTTCCTCGCTAGGAAATAGCGTTTGCAGATGTCTGCGTATCGTAGCAATAGCTTTCTTATGCTTCTTAAAACGCGATATCGCATCTCATTTCTATGTTTCGTGGTAAGATATAACATGATTTGCGAAGTGTTATGTATTCCTCGTCTACACTTCAAATGAATGTGAATGCGATACTTCCTCGCTAGGAAATAGCGTTTGCAGATGTCTACGTATCGTAGCAATAGATTTCTAATGCTTCTTAAAACGCGATATCGCATCTCATTTCTATGTTTCATGGTAAGATATAATATGATTTGCGAAGTGTCATGTATTCCTCGTCTACACTTCAAATGAATGTGACTGCGATATTTCCTCGCTAGGAAATAGCGTTTGCAGATGTCTACGTATCGTAGCAATAGCTTTCTAATGCTTCTTAAAACGCGATATCGCATCTCATTTCTATATCTCACGGTAAGATATAATATGATTTGCGAAGTGTTATGTATTCCTCCTCTACACTTCAAAGGAATGTAAGTGCGACGCTTCCTTGCAAGGAAATAGCGTTTGCAAATGTCTACCTATCGTAACAATAGGGTTCTAATGCTTCTTAAAACGCGATATCGCATCTCATTTCTATGTTTCATGGTAAGATATAATATGATTTGCGAAGTGTTATGTATTCCTCGTCTACACTTCAAATGAATGTAAATGCGACCCTTCCTTGCAAGGAAATAGCGTTTGCTGATGTCTACGTATCGAAGCAATAGAGTTCAAATGCTTCTTATAACGAGATATTGCATCTCATATCTATGTTTCATGATAAGATATAATATTCATTGCGAAGTGTTATGCAATCCTCGTCTACGATTCAACTGAATGTAAATGCGACACTTCCTTGCAAGGAAATAGCGTTTGCAGATGTCTACGTATCGTAGCAATAGATTTCTAATGCTTCTTAAAACGCGATATCGCATCTCATTTCTATGTTTCATGGTAAGATGTAATATGATTTGCGAAGTGTTATGTATTCCTCGTCTACACTTGAAATGAATGTGAATGCGACACTTCCTCGCTAGGAAATAGTGTTTGCAGATGTCTACGTATCGTAGCAATAGAGTTCATATGATTCTTAAAACGCGATATCGCATCTTATTTCTATGTTTCATGGTAAGATATAATATGATTTGCGATGTGTCATGTATTCCTCGTCTACACTTCAAATGAATGTAAATACGAGACTTCCTCGCTAGGAAATAACGTTTGCAGATGCCTACGTATCGTAGCAATAGCTTTCTAATGCTTCTTAAAACGCGATATCGCATCTCATTTCTATGTTTCATGGTAAGATATAATATGATTTGCGAAGTGTCATGTATTCCTCGTCTACACTTCAAATGAATGTGACTGCGATATTTCCTCGCTAGGAAATAGCGTTTGCAGATGTCTACGTATCGTAGCAATAGCTTTCTAATGCTTCTTAAAACGCGATATCGCATCTCATTTCTATATCTCACGGTAAGATATAATATGACTTGCGAAGTGTCATGTATTCCTCGTCTACACTTCAAATGAATGTAAATGCGACTCTTCCTTGCAAGGAAATAGCGTCTGCAGAAGTCTAGGTATCGTAGCAATAGAATTCTAATGCTTCTTAAAACGCGATATCGCTTCTCATTTCTATGTTTCATGGTAAGATGTAATATGATTTGCGAAGTGTTATGTATTCCTCCTCTACACTTCAAATGAATGTAAATGCGACACTTCCTTGCCAGGAAATAGCGTTTGCAAATTTCTACCTATCGTAGCAATAGTGCTCTTATGCTTCTTAAAACGCGATATCGCATCTCATTTCTATGTTTCATGGTAAGATGTAATATGATTTGCGAAGTGTCATGTATTCCTCCTCTACACTTCAAATGAATGTAAGTGCGACGCTTCCTTGCAAGGAAATAGCGTTTGCAGATGTCTACGTATCGTAGCAATAGATTTCTAATGCTTCTTAAAACGCGATATCGCATCTCATTTCTATGTTTCATGGTAAGATATAATATGATTTGCGATGTGTCATGTATTCCTCGTCTACACTTCAAATGAATGTAAATACGAGACTTCCTCGCTAGGAAATAACGTTTGCAGATGCCTACGTATCGTAGCAATAGCTTTCTAATGCTTCTTAAAACGCGATATCGCATCTCATTTCTATGTTTCATGGTAAGATATAATATGATTTGCGAAGTGTCATGTATTCCTCGTCTACACTTCAAATGAATGTGACTGCGATATTTCCTCGCTAGGAAATAGCGTTTGCAGATGTCTACGTATCGTAGCAATAGCTTTCTAATGCTTCTTAAAACGCGATATCGCATCTCATTTCTATATCTCACGGTAAGATATAATATGATTTGCGAAGTGTCATGTATTCCTCGTCTACACATCAAATGAATGTAAATGCGACACTTCCTTGCAAGGAAATAGCGTCTGCAGATGTCTAGGTATCGTAGCAATAGAATTCTAATGCTTCTTAAAACGCGATATCGCATCTCATTTCTATGTTTCATGGTAAGATGTAATATGATTTGCGAAGTGTTATGTATTCCTCCTCTACTCTTCAAATGAATGTATATGCGACACTTCCTTGCCAGGAAATAGCGTTTGCAAATTTCTACCTATCGTAGCAATAGTGCTCTTATGCTTCTTAAAACGCGATATCGCATCTCATTTCTATGTTTCATGGTAAGATGTAATATGATTTGCGAAGTGTTATGTATTCCTCCTCTACACTTCAAATGAATGTAAGTGCGACGCTTCCTTGCAAGGAAATAGCGTTTGCAAATGTCTACCTATCGTAACAATAGGGTTCTAATGCTTCTTAAAACGCGATATCGCATCTCATTTCTATGTTTCATGGTAAGATATAATATGATTTGCGAAGTGTTATGTATTCCTCGTCTACACTTCAAATGAATGTAAATGCGACCCTTCCTTGCAAGGAAATAGCGTTTGCTGATGTCTACGTATCGAAGCAATAGAGTTCAAATGCTTCTTAAAACGAGATATTGCATCTCATATCTATGTTTTATGATAAGATATAATATTCATTGCGAAGTGTTATGCAATCCTCGTCTACGATTCAAATGAATGTAAATGCGACACTTCCTTGCAAGGAAATAGCGTTTGCAGATGTCTACGTATCGTAGCAATAGATTTCTAATGCTTCTTAAAACGCGATATCGCATCTCATTTCTATGTTTCATGGTAAGATATAACATGATTTGCAAAGTGTTATGTATTCCTCGTCTACACTTCAAATGAATGTGAATGCGATACTTCCTCGCTAGGAAATAGCGTTTGCAGATGTCTACGTATCGTAGCATTAGATTTCTAATGCTTCTTAAAACGCGATATCGCATCTCATTTCTATGTTTCATGGTAAGATATAATATGATTTGCGATGTGTCATGTATTCCTCGACTACACTTCAAATGAATGTGACTGCGATATTTCCTCGCTAGGAAATAGCGTTTGCAGATGTCTACGTATCGTAGCAATAGCTTTCTAATGCTTCTTAAAACGCGATATCGCATCTCATTTCTATATCTCACGGTAAGATATAATATGATTTGCGAAGTGTCATGTATTCCTCGTCTACACTTCAAATGAATGTAAATGCGACACTTCCTTGCAAGGAAATAGCGTCTGCAGATGTCTAGGTATCGTAGCAATAGAATTCTAATGCTTCTTAAAACGCGATATCGCATCTCATTTCTATGTTTCATGGTAAGATGTAATATGATTTGCGAAGTGTTATGTATTCCTCCTCTACACTTCAAATGAATGTAAATGCGACACTTCCTTGCCAGGAAATAGCGTTTGCAAATTTCTACCTATCGTAGCAATAGTGCTCTTATGCTTCTTAAAACGCGATATCGCATCTCATTTCTATGTTTCATGGTTAGATATAATATGATTTGCGAAGTGTTATGTATTCCTCGTCTACACTTCAAATGAATGTAAATGCGACCCTTCCTTGCAAGGAAATAGCGTTTGCTGATGTCTACGTATCGAAGCAATAGAGTTCAAATGCTTCTTAAAATGAGATATTGCATCTCATATCTATGTTTCATGATAAGATATAATATTCATTGCGAAGTGTTATGTATTCCTCGTCTACACTTCAAATGAATGTAAATACGACACTTCCTTGCAAGGAAATAGCGTTTGCAGGTGTCTACGTATCGAAGCAATAGAGTTCAAATGCTTCTTAAAACGAGATATTGCATCTCATATCTATGTTTCATGATAAGATATAATATTATTTGGGAAGTCTTACGTACTCCTCGTCTACGCTTCACATGAATGTAAATTCGACACTTCCTTGCAAGGAAATAGCGTTTGCAGATGTCTACGTATCGAAGAAATAGAGTTCAAATGCTTCTTAAAACGAGATATTGCATCTCATATCTATGTTTCATGATAAGATATAATATTCATTGCGAAGTGTTATGTATTCCTCGTCTACACTTCAAATGAATGTAAATACGACACTTCCTTGCAAGGAAATAGCGTTTGCAGATGTCTACCTATCGTAGCAATAGAGTTGTAATGCTTCTTAAAACGCGATATCGCATCTCATTTCTGTGTTTCATGGTAAGATATAATATTCATTGCGAAGTGTTATGTATTCCTCGTCTACACTTCAGATGAATGTAAATGCGACACTTCCTTGCTAGGAAATAGCGTCTGCAGATGTCTAGGTATCGTAGCAATAGAGTTCTAATGCTTCTTAAAACGCGATATCGCATCTCATTTCTATGTTTCAAGGTAAGATGTAATATGATTTGCGAACTGTTATGTATTCCTCGTCTACACTTCAAATGAATGTGAATGCGACACATCCTCGCTAGGAAATAGCGTTTGCAGATGTCTACGTATCGTAGCAATAGAGTTCATATGTTTCTTAAAACGCGATATCGCATCTCATTTCTATGCTTCATGGTAAGATATACTATGATTTGCGAAGTGTCATGTATTCCTCGTCTACACTTCAAATGAATGTAAATGCGACGCTTCCTTGCTAGGAAATAGCGTCTGCAGATGTCTAGGTATCGTAGCAATAGAGTTCTAATGCTTCTTAAAACGCGATATCGCATCTCATTTCTATGTTTCATGGTAAGATGTAATATGATTTGCGAAGTGTTATGTATTCCTCGTCTACATTTGAAATGAATGTGAATGCGACACTTCCTCGCTAGGAAATAGCGTTTGCAGATGTCTACGTATAGTAGCAATAGAGTTCATATGATTCTTAAAACGCGATATCGCATCATATTTCTATGTTTCATGGTAGGATATAACATAATATGCGAAGTGTTATGTATTCCTCGTCCACACTTCAAATGAATGTGAATGCGATACTTCCTCGCTAGGAAATAGCGTTTGCAGATGTCTACGTATCGTTGCAATAGCTTTCTGATGCTTCTTAAAACGCGATATCGCATCTCATTTCTATGTTTCATGGTAAGATATAATATGATTTGCGAAGTGTCATGTATTCCTCGTCTACACTTCAAATGTATGTAAATACGACATTTCCTTGCTAGGAAATAGCGTTTGCAGGTGTCTACGTATCGAAGCAATAGAGTTCAAATGCTTCTTAAAACGAGATATTGCATCTCATATCTATGTTTCATGATAAGATATAATATTCATTGCGAAGTGTTATGCATTCCTCGTCTACGATTCAAACGAATGTAAATGCGACACTTCCTTGCTAGGAAATAGCGTCCGCAGATGCCTAGGTATCGTAGCAACAGAGTTCTAATGCTTCTTAAAACGAGATATTGCATCTCATATCTATGTATCATGATAAGATATAATATTCATTGCAAAGTGTTATGCATTCCTCGTCTACGATTCAAATGAAAGTAAATGCGACACTTCCTTGCAAGGAAATAGCGTTTGCAGATGTCTACGTATCGTAGCAATAGTGTTCATATGATCCTTAAAACGCGATATCGCAACTCATTTCTATGTTTCATGGTAAGATATAACATGATTTGGGAAGTGTTATGTATTCCTCGTCTACACTTCAAATGAATGTGAATGCGATACTTCCTCGCTAGGAAATAGCGTTTGCAGATGTCTACGTATCGTAGCAATAGATTTCTAATGCTTCTTAAAACGCGATATCGTATCTCATTTCTATGTTTCACGGTAAGATATAATATGATTTGCGAAGTGTTATGCATTCCTCCTCTACACTTCAAATGAATGTAAGTGCGACGCTTCCGTGCAAGGAAATAGCGTTTGCAAATGTCTACCTATCGTAACAATAGGGTTCTAATGCTTCTTAAAACGCGATATCGCATCTCATTTCTGTGTTTCATGGTAGATATAACATGATATGCGAAGTGTTATGTATTCCTCGTCTACACTTCAATTGAATGCGAATGCGATACTTCCTCGCTAGGAAATAGCGTTTGCAGATGTCTACGTATCGTAGCAATAGATTTCTAATGCTTCTTAAAACCCGATATCGCATCTCATTTCTATGTTTCACGGTAAGATATAATATGATTTGCAAAGTGTCATGTATTCCTCGTCTACACGTCAAATGAATGTAAACGCGATACTTCCTCGCTAGGAAATAGCGTTTGCAGATGTCTACGTATCGTATCAATAGCTTTCTAATGCTTCTTAAAACGCGATATCGCATCTCATTTCTATGTTTCATGATAAGATATAATATGATTTGCGAAGTGTCATGTATTCCTCGTCTACACTTCAAGTGAATGTGACTGCGATATTTCCTCGCTAGGAAATAGCGTTTGCAGATGTCTACGTATCGTAGCAATAGCTTTCTAATGCTTCTTAAAACGCGATATCGCATCTCATTTCTATGTTTCATGGTAAGATGTAATATGATTTGCGAAGTGTTATGTATTCCTCCTCTACACTTCAAATGAATGTAAGTGCGACGCTTCCGTGCAAGGAAATAGCGTTTGCAAATGTCTACCTATCGTAACAATAGGGTTCTAATGCTTCTTAAAACGCGATATCGCATCTCATTTCTATGTTTCATGGTAAGATATAATATGATTTGCGAAGTGTTATGTATTCCTCGTCTACACTTCAAATGAATGTAAATGCGACCCTTCCTTGCAAGGAAATAGCGTTTGCTGATGTCTACGTATCGAAGCAATAGAGTTCAAATGCTTCTTAAAACGAGATATTGCATCTCATATCTATGTTTTATGATAAGATATAATATTCATTGCGAAGTGTTATGCAATCCTCGTCTACGATTCAAATGAATGTAAATGCGACACTTCCTTGCAAGGAAATAGCGTTTGCAGATGTCTACGTATCGTAGCAATAGATTTCTAATGCTTCTTAAAACGCGATATCGCATCTCATTTCTATGTTTCATGGTAAGATATAACATGATTTGCGAAGTGTTATGTATTCCTCGTCTACACTTCAAATGAATGTGAATGCGATACTTCCTCGCTAGAAAATAGCGTTTGCAGATGTCTACGTATCGTAGCAATAGATTTCTAATGCTTCTTAAAACGCGATATCGCATCTCATTTCTATGTTTCATGGTAAGATATAATATGATTTGCGATGTGTCATGTATTCCTCGTCTGCACTTCAAATGAATGTAAATACAAGACTTCCTCGCTAGGAAATAACGTTTGCAGATGCCTACGTATCGTAGCAATAGCTTTCTAATGCTTCTTAAAACGCGATATCGCATCTCATTTCTATGTTTCATGGTAAGATATAATATGATTTGCGAAGTGTCATGTATTCCTCGACTACACTTCAAATGAATGTGACTGCGATATTTCCTCGCTAGGAAATAGCGTTTGCAGATGTCTACGTATCGTCGCAATAGCTTTCTAATGCTTCTTAAAACGCGATATCGCATCTCATTTCTATATCTCACGGTAAGATATAATATGATTTGCGAAGTGTCATGTATTCCTCGTCTACACTTCAAATGAATGTAAATGCGACACTTCCTTGCAAGGAAATAGCGTCTGCAGATGTCTAGGTATCGTAGCAATAGAATTCTAATGCTTCTTAAAACGCGATATCGCATCTCATTTCTATGTTTCATGGTAAGATGTAATATGATTTGCGAAGTGTTATGTATTCCTCCACTACACTTCAAATGAATGTAAATGCGACACTTCCTTGCCAGGAAATAGCGTTTGCAAATTTCTACCTATCGTAGCAATAGTGCTCTTATGCTTCTTAAAACGCGATATCGCATCTCATTTCTATGTTTCATGGTAAGATATAATATGATTTGCGAAGTGTTATGTATTCCTCGTCTACACTTCAAATGAATGTAAATGCGACCCTTCCTTGCAAGGAAATAGCGTTTGCTGATGTCTACGTAGCGAAGCAATAGAGTTCAAATGCTTCTTAAAACGAGATATTGCATCTCATATCTATGTTTCATGATAAGATATAATATTCATTGCGAAGTGTTATGTATTCCTCGTCTACACTTCAAATGAATGTAAATACGACACTTCCTTGCAAGGAAATAGCGTTTGCAGGTGTCTACGTATCGAAGAAATAGAGTTCAAATGCTTCTTAAAACGAGATATTGCATCTCATATCTATGTTTCATGATAAGATATAATATTATTTGGGAAGTCTTATGTACTCCTCGTCTACGCTTCACATGAATGTAAATTCGACACTTCCTTGCAAGGAAATAGCGTTTGCAGATGTCTACGTATCGAAGAAATAGAGTTCAAATGCTTCTTAAAACGAGATATTGCATCTCATATCTATGTTGCATGATAAGATATAATATTCATTGCGAAGTGTTATGCATTCGTCGTCTACGATTCAAATGAAAGTAAATGCGACACTTCCTTGCAAGGAAATAGCGTTTGCAGATGTCTAGGTATCGTAGCAATTGAGTTCATATGATTCTTAAAACGCGATATCGCATCTCATTTCTATGTTTCATGGTAAGATATAATATGATTTGCGAAGTGTCATGTATTCCTCGTCTACACTTCAAGTGAATGTGAATGCGACACTTCCTCGCTAGGAAATAGCGTTTGCAGATGTCTACGTATCGTAGCAATAGAGTTCATGTGATCCTTAAAACGCGAGATCGCATCTCATTTCTATGTTTCATGGTAAGATATAACATGATTTGCGAAGTGTCATGTATTCCTCGTCTACACTTCAAGTGAATGTGACTGCGATATTTCCTCGCTAGGAAATAGCGTTTGCAGATGTCTACGTATCGTAGCAATAGCTTTCTAATGCTTCTTAAAACGCGATATCGCATCTCATTTCTATGTTTCATGGTAAGATATAATATGATTTGCGAAGTGTCACGTATTCCTCGTCTACACTTCAAATGAATGTAAATGCGACACTTCCTTGCAAGGAAATAGCGTCTGCAGATGTCTAGGTATCGTAGCAATAGAGTTCTAATGCTTCTTATAACGCGATATCGCATCTCATTTCTGTGTTTCATGGTAAGATATAATATTATTTGCGGAGTGATATGTACTCCTCGTCTACGCTTCTCATGAATGTAAATGCGACACTTCCTTGGAAGGAAATAGCGTTTGCAGATGTTTACGTATCGAAGAAATAGAGTTCAAATGCTTCTTAAAACGAGATATTGCATCTCATATCTATGTTTCATGATAAGATATAATATTCATTGCGAAGTGTTATGTATTCCTCGTCTACACTTCAAATGAATGTAAATACGACACTTCCTTGCAAGGAAATAGCGTTTGCAGATGTCTACCTATTGTAGCAATAGAGTTCTAATGCTTCTTAAAACGCGATATCGCATCTCATTTCTGTGTTTCATGGTAAAATATAATATTCATTGCGAAGTGTTATGTATTCCTCGTCTACACTTCAAATGAATGTAAATACGACACTTCCTTGCTAGGAAATAGCGTCTGCAGATGTCTAGGTATCGTAGCAATAGAGTTCTAATGCTTCTTAAAACGCGATATCGCATCTCATTTCTATGTTTCAAGGTAAGATGTAATATGATTTGCGAACTGTTATGTATTCCTCGTCTACACTTCAAATGAATGTGAATGCGACACATCCTCGCTAGGAAATAGCGTTTGCAGATGTCTACGTATCGTAGCAATAGAGTTCATATGTTTCTTAAAACGCGATATCGCATCTCATTTCTATGCTTCATGGTAAGATATAATATGATTTGCGAAGTGTCATGTATTCCTCGTCTACACTTCAAATGAATGTAAATGCGACGCTTCCTTGCTAGGAAATAGCGTCTGCAGATGTCTAGGTATCGTAGCAATAGAGTTCTAATGCTTCTTAAAACGCGATATCGCATCTCATTTCTATGTTTCATGGTAAGATGTAATATGATTTGCGAAGTGTTATGTATTCCTTGTCTACATTTGAAATGAATGTGAATGCGACACTTCCTCGCTAGGAAATAGCGTTTGCAGATGTCTACGTATCGTAGCAATAGAGTTCATATGATTCTTAAAACGCGATATCGCATCTTATTTCTATGTTTCATGGTAGGATATAACATAATATGCGAAGTGTTATGTATTCCTCGTCCACACTTCAAATGAATGTGAATGCGATACTTCCTCGCTAGGAAATAGAGTTTGCAGATGTCTACGTATCGTTGCAATAGCTTTCTGATGCTTCTTAAAACGCGATATCGCATCTCATTTCTATGTTTCATGGTAAGATATAATATGATTTGCGAAGTGTCATGTATTCCTCGTCTACACTTCAAATGTATGTAAATACGACATTTCCTTGCTAGGAAATAGCGTTTGCAGGTGTCTACGTATCGAAGCAATAGAGTTCAAATGCTTCTTAAAACGAGATATTGCATCTCATATCTATGTTTCATGATAAGATATAATATTCATTGCGAAGTGTTATGCATTCCTCGTCTACGATTCAAACGAATGTAAATGCGACACTTCCTTGCTAGGAAATAGCGTCCGCAGATGCCTAGGTATCGTAGCAACAGAGTTCTAATGCTTCTTAAAACGAGATATTGCATCTCATATCTATGTATCATGATAAGATATAATATTCATTGCAAAGTGTTATGCATTCCTCGTCTACGATTCAAATGAAAGTAAATGCGACACTTCCTTGCAAGGAAATAGCGTTTGCAGATGTCTACGTATCGTAGCAATTGAGTTCATATGATTCTTAAAACGCGATATCGCATCTCATTTCTATGTTTCATGGTAAGATATAATATGATTTGCGAAGTGTCATGTATTCCTCGTCTACACTTCAAGTGAATGTGAATGCGACACTTCCTCGCTAGGAAATAGCGTTTGCAGATGTCTACGTATCGTAGCAATAGAGTTCATATGATCCTTAAAACGCGATATCGCATCTCATTTCTATGTTTCATGGTAAGATATAACATGATTTGCGAAGTGTCATGTCTTCCTCGTCTACACTTAAAGTGAATGCGACTGCGATATTTCCTCGCTAGGAAATAGCGTTTGCAGATGTCTACGTATCGTAGCAATAGCTTTCTAATGCTTCTTAAAACGCGATATCGCATCTCATTTCTATGTATCTTGGTAAGATATAATATGATTTGCGAAGTGTTATGTACTCCTCGTATACGCTTCTCATGAATGTAAATGCGACACTTCCTTGCAATGAAATAGCGTTTGCAGATGTTTACGTATCGAAGAAATAGAGTTCAAATGCTTCTTAAAACGAGATATTGCATCTCATATCTATGTTTCATGATAAGATATAATATTCATTGCGAAGTGTTATGTATTCCTCGTCTACACTTCAAATGAATGTAAATACGACACTTCCTTGCAAGGAAATAGCGTTTGCAGGTGTCTACGTATCGAAGCAATAGAGCTCAAATGCTTCTTAAAACGAGATATTGCATCTCATATCTATGTTTCATGATAAGATATAATATTCATTGCGAAGTGTTATGCATTCCTCGTCTACGATTCAAACGAATGTAAATGCGACACTTCCTTGCTAGGAAATAGCGTCCGCAGATGCCTAGGTATCGTAGCATCAGAGTTCTAATGCTTCTTAAGACGAGATATTGCATCTCATATCTATGTATCATGATAAGATATAATATTCATTGCAAAGTGTTATGCATTCCTCGTCTACGATTCAAATGAAAGTAAATGCGACACTTCCTTGCAAGGAAATAGCGTTTGCAGATATCTACGTATCGTAGCAATAGTGTTCATATGATCCTTAAAACGCGATATCGCAACTCATTTCTATGTTTCATGGTAAGATATAACATGATTTGGGAAGTGTTATGTATTCCTCGTCTACACTTCAAATGAATGTGAATGCGATACTTCCTCGCTAGGAAATAGCGTTTGCAGATGTCTACGTATCGTGGCAATAGATTTCTAATGCTTCTTAAAACGCGATATCGCATCTCATTTCTATGTTTCACGGTAAGATATAATATGATTTGCAAAGTGTCATGTATTCCTCGTCTACACTTCAAATGAATGTAAACGCGATACTTCCTCGCTAGGAAATAGCGTTTGCAGATGTCTACGTATCGTATCAATAGCTTTCTAATGCTTCTTAAAACGCGATATCGCATCTCATTTCTATGTTTCATGGTAAGATATAATATGATTTGCGAAGTGCCATGTATTCCTCGTCTACACTTCAAGTGAATGTGACTGCGATATTTCCTCGCTAGGAAATAGCGTTTGCAAATGTCTACGTATCGTATCAATAGGGTTCTAATGCTTCTTAAAACGCGATATCGCATCTCATTTCTATGTTTCATGGTAAGATATAATATTCATTGCGAAGTGTTATGCATTCCTCGTCTACGATTCAAATGAAAGTAAATGTGACACTTCCTTGCAAGGAAATAGCGTTTGCAGATGTATACGTGCTATAGAGTTCATCTGATTCTTAAAACGCGATATCGCATCTCATTTCTATGTTTCATGGTAGATATAACATGATATGCGAAGTGTTATGTATTCCTCGTCTACACTTCAAATGAATGCGAATGCGATACTTCCTCGCTAGGAAATAGCGTTTGCAGATGTCTACGTATCGTAGCAATAGCTTTATAATGCTTCTTAAAACGCGAGATCGCATCTCATTTCTATGTTTCATGGTAAGATATAATATGATTTGCGAAGTGTCATGTATTCCTCGTCTACACTTCAAATGAATGTAAATGCGACACTTCCTTGCAAGGAAATAGCGTCTGCAGATGTCTAGGTATCGTAGCAATAGAGTTCTAATGCTTCTTAAAACGCGATATCGCATCTCATTTCTGTGTTTCATGGTCAGATATAATATTATTTGCGTAGTGTTATGTACTCCTCGTCTACGCTTCACATGAATGTAAATTCGACACTTCCTTGCAAGGAAATAGCGTTTGCAGATGTCTACGTATCGAAGAAATAGAGTTCAAATGCTTCTTAAAACGAGATATTGCATCTCATATCTATGTTTCATGATAAGATATAATATTCATTGCGAAGTGCTTTGCATTCCTCGTCTACGAGTCAAATGAAAGTAAATGCGACACTTCCTTGCAAGGAAATAGCGTTTGCAGATGTTTACGTATCGAAGAAATAGAGTTCAAATGCTTCTTAAAACGAGATATTGCATCTCATATCTATGTTTCATGATAAGATATAATATTCATTGCGAAGTGTTATGTATTCCTCGTCTACACTTCAAATGAATGTAAATACGACACTTCCTTGCAAGGAAGTAGCGTCTGCAGATGTCTAGGTATCGTAGCAATAGAGTTCTAATGCTTCTTAAAACGCGATATCGCATCTCATTTCTGTGTTTCATGGTCAGATATAATATTATTTGCGTAGTG
Organism: Xylocopa sonorina; assembly: GCF_050948175.1. Classification (NCBI taxonomy): domain Eukaryota; kingdom Metazoa; phylum Arthropoda; class Insecta; order Hymenoptera; family Apidae; genus Xylocopa; species Xylocopa sonorina. The sequence continues at coordinate 257,497 of NW_027490399.1, read as the reverse complement.
TTATGTACTCCTCGTCTACGCTTCACATGAATGTAAATTCGACACTTCCTTGCAAGGAAATAGCGTTTGCAGATGTCTACGTATCGAAGAAATAGAGTTCAAATGCTTCTTAAAACGAGATATTGCATCTCATATCTATGTTTCATGATAAGATATAATATTCATTGCGAAGTGTTATGCATTCCTCGTCTACGATTCAAACGAATGTAAATGCGACACTTCCTTGCTAGGAAATAGCGTCCGCAGATGCCTAGGTATCGTAGTGTGACGTCAGGCGTAGCGCCTGCCACCCATCAGCCTCCTCACCGCTTCCAGCATCAACCGCTGCACGCAGGCAACCTGCCGTACACGCCTGCAGATTCAGCAACCAGCAGCGTTCGCGCGCGCACAGGTGCACGCGCTCACACGCACGTAGGAACACCTCTTTCTCGCTCGCACCAACGAGCAACGCTGTCTCGCTCGCACCTACGAGCATCCCCGCCTCCCTCGCATCGAGGACTCCGTCCAGAGGGAAGAAGTCGCAGCCCGTCACCGGAATGGGGACTGTTCCAGTTTAGGGAACCAACATTGCCAGACCCTGTATACTATTTTTAACTCATATATTACATCTATGTACATGTATTATAATCCTAAATCTAAGTACTCATGACACATATTGTAACACACCACAACACACACGTAATTCTAAGTCCGTAGGTATATGATTATATATTAAGACGCGCCTGCGCCAACGACACGCGCAGCTAGCCCCACCACGAGCCGCGAGTCCCCACTCGCTGGACCACGCGCTCCCCACTACGAGCGCCCGCGACCGAAGCGCCTCGCGAACCGAGGAGGTCCGAGACGCGACTCCAGAGAGTCAGTCTACTTCGAGATTCCAGTCCGAGGAGTCGAATCCTCCAGTACCATTTCTTATACTCGAGCCATTAGCCGCCTCAATGTGGGGTCTAGGCTACGCGCTAGTATTTCTATTTCCTTAGTTCTAACTTAGAATAATTTCAACTTTGTATAATTTTAACTTAGAATATATTCCATTTATTTTACTACATCTAGTTTTTGAGTTTAATACCATATCTACTAATTCCTATATCTACTACATCAAAATACCACTTCTCGCGCTTAATACAAACAGTAACGACGAATTCTTCCACGTGTCTCTTCCATACAACTGGGTAGCTTCCCATCACCTCGAAGGAGTATAGAACTCAGCTTTGCAGAGTTGCGATAGAGCGGACCGCCGCTTATCCTTCCGAGCATTGTCTGTTAGTACAGAAAACTCTGGGTGAATGGGGCGTGATTCCGGTTCGCGAAGAACACGACGCGCGGGTAGGAAGAATTTCCTTCGCTCACTTGTGCGTGGATACGTGGGTAACGTATCCCGGATCCCCGTGTACCAGCAACCTGTCTACGCACCTGTTCAGCAGCATCTCTCCGAAGTCTCCAGCAACGCCGAGTCTCCTGTTTCCGCAGCCGAGGTTGCTGCAATATCTACAGTCTCCACCGAATCCGCTTCGCATCCGAGTCGCAGTTTCCCGCTTCGCTGGAAGCTCATTGAATTATCAACCTCAATCAACAGGCCAGCACCTACGTCGATACCAATCAACGATCCACGGCGAGAATTTTACCAACGTATCGAGAACGAAATCAGCAAAGGTAATATTTCCAACTCCTAATATCCGCGAATCGCGAGTGTTTTGTCCGTGTCGCGTTAGCTGAAATAGTCGAACCCGGTCGTAACGCGTTTCCGCGGACCGAATTTCGAACAAATAGGCTAGTGTCGTGAAGCCTCCGGATATACGAAAAGTTATTTCGCCGGACGTGACAGTAGCAACAGAGTTCTAATGCTTCTTAAAACGAGATATTGCATCTCATATCTATGTTTCATGATAAGATATAATATTCATTGCGAAGTGTTATGTATTCCTCGTCTACACTTCAAATGAATGTAAATGCGACACGTCCTTGCAAGGAAATAGCGTCTGCAGATGTCTACGTATTGTAGCAATAGAGTTCTTATGATTCTTAAAACGCGATATTGCATCTCATTTCTATGTTTCATGGTAAGATATAATATGATTTGCGAAGAGTCATGTATTCCTCGTCTACACTTCAAATGAATGTAAATGCGACACTTCCTTGCTAGGAAATAGCATCTGCAGATGCCTAGGTATCGTAGCAAAGGAGTTCTAATGCTTCTTAACACGCGATATCGCATCTCATTTCTGTGTTTCATGGTCAGATATAATATTCATTGCGAAGTGTTATGCATTCCTCGTCTACGATTCAAACGAATGTAAATGCGACACTTCCTTGCTAGGAAATAGCGTCCGCAGATGCCTAGGTATCGTAGCAACAGAGTTCTAATGCTTCTTAAGACGAGATATTGCATCTCATATCTATGTATCATGATAAGATATAATATTCATTGCAAAGTGTTATGCATTCCTCGTCTACGATTCAAATGAAAGTAAATGCGACACTTCCTTGCAAGGAAATAGCGTTTGCAGATATCTACGTAGCGTAGCAATAGTGTTCATATGATCCTTAAAACGCGATATCGCAACTCATTTCTATGTTTCATGGTAAGATATAACATGATTTGGGAAGTGTTATGTATTCCTCGTCTACACTTCAAATGAATGTGAATGCGATACTTCCTCGCTAGGAAATAGCGTTTGCAGATGTCTACGTATCGTGGCAATAGATTTCTAATGCTTCTTAAAACGCGATATCGCATCTCATTTCTATGTTTCACGGTAAGATATAATATGATTTGCAAAGTGTCATGTATTCCTCGTCTACACTTCAAATGAATGTAAACGCGATACTTCCTCGCTAGGAAATAGCGTTTGCAGATGTCTACGTATCGTATCAATAGCTTTCTAATGCTTCTTAAAACGCGATATCGCATCTCATTTCTATGTTTCATGGTAAGATATAATATGATTTGCGAAGTGCCATGTATTCCTCGTCTACACTTCAAGTGAATGTGACTGCGATATTTCCTCGCTAGGAAATAGCGTTTGCAAATGTCTACGTATCGTATCAATAGGGTTCTAATGCTTCTTAAAACGCGATATCGCATCTCATTTCTATGTTTCATGGTAAGATATAATATTCATTGCGAAGTGTTATGCATTCCTCGTCTACGATTCAAATGAAAGTAAATGCGACACTTCCTTGGTAGGAAATAGCGTCTGCAGATGTCTAGGTATCGTAGCAATAGTGTTCTAATGCTTCTTAAAACGCGATATCGCATCTCATTTCTATGTTTCATGGTAAGATATAACATGATTTGCGAAGTGTCATGTATTCCTCGTCTACACTTCAAATGAATGTGACTGCGATATTTCCTCGCTAGGAAATAGCGTTTGCAGGTGTCTACCTATCGTAGCAATAGAATTCCAATGCATCTTAAAACGCGATATCGCATCACATTTCTATGTTTCATGGTAAGATGTAATATGATTTGCGAAGTGTTATGTATTCCTCCTCTACACTTCAAATGAATGTAAGTGCGACACCTCCTTGCAAGGAAATAGCGTTTGCTGATGTCTACGTATCGAAGAAACAGAGTTCTAATGCTTCTTAAAACGCGATATCGCATCTCATTTCTATGTTTCATGGTAAGATGTAATGTGATTTGCGAAGTGTTATGTATTCCTCGTCTACACTTCAAATGAATGTAAATGCGACACTTCCTTGCAAGCAAATAGCGTTTGCAGATGTCTACCTATCGTAGCAATAGAGTTCTAATGCTTCTTAAAACGCGATATCGCATCTCATTTCTGTGTTTCATGGTAAGATATAATATGATTTGCGAAGTGTTATGTATTCCTCGTCTACAATTCAAATGAATGTAAATGCGACACTTCCTTGCAAAGAAATAGCGTTTGCAGATGTCTACGTATCGTAGCAATAGATTTCTAGTGCTTCTTAAAACGCGATATCGCATCTCATTTCTATGTTTCATGGTAAGATATAATATGATTTGCGAAGTGTCATGCATTCCTCGTCTACCATTCAAATGAATGTAAATGCGACACTTCCTTGCAAGGAAATAGCGTTTGCAGATGTCTACGTATCGGAGCAGTAGAGTTCTAATGCTTCTTAAAACGCGATATCGCACCTCATTTCTATGTTTCATGGTAAGATATAATATGATTTGCGAAGTGTCATGTATTCCTCGTCTACACTTCAAATGAATGTAAATGCGACACTTCCTTGCTAGGAAATAGCGTCTGCAGATGTCTAGGTATCGTAGCAAAAGAGTTCTAATGCTTCTTAAAACGCGATATCGCATCTCATTTCTATGTTTCATGGTAAAATGTAATATGATTTGCGAAGTGTTATGTATTCCTCGTCTACACTTCAAATGAATGTAAATGCGACACTTCCTTGCAAGCAAATAGCGTTTGCAGATGTCTACCTATCGTAGCAATAGAGTTCTAATGCTTCTTAAAACGCGATATCGCATCTCATTTCTGTGTTTCATGGTAAGATATAATATGATTTGCGAAGTGTCATGTATTCCTCGTCTACACTTCAAATGAATGTAAATGCGACGCGTCCTTGCAAGGAAATAGCGTCTGCAGATGTCTACGTATTGTAGCAATAGAGTTCTTATGATTCTTAAAACGCGATATTGCATCTCATTTCTATGTTTCATGGTAAGATATAATATGATTTGCGAAGAGTCATGTATTCCTCGTCTACACTTCAAATGAATGTAAATGCGACACTTCCTTGCTAGGAAATAGCATCTGCAGATGCCTAGGTATCGTAGCAAAGGAGTTCTAATGCTTCTTAACACGCGATATCGCATCTCATTTCTATGTTTCATTGTAAGATGTAATATGATTTGCGAAGTTTTATGTATTCCTCGTCTGCACTTCAAATGAATGTAAATGCGACACTTCCTTGCTAGGAAATAGCGTCTGCAGATGTCCAGGTATCGTAGCAATAGAGTTCTAATGCTTCTTAAAACGAGATATTGCATCTCATATCTATGTTTCATGATAAGATATAATATTCATTGCGAAGTGTTATGTATTCCTCGTCTACACTTCAAATGATTGTAAATGCGACACTTCCTTGCAAGGAAATAGCGTTTGCTGATGTCTACGTATCGAAGCAATAGTGTTCAAATGCTTCTTAAAACGTGATATTGCATCTCATATCTATGTTTCATGATAAGATATAATATTCATTGCGAAGTGTCATGTATTCCTCGTCTACACTTCAAATGATTGTAAATACGAGACTTCCTTGCTAGGAAATAGCGTCTGCAGATGTCTAGGTATCGTAGCAATAGTGCTATAATGCTTCTTAAAACGCGATATCGCATCTCATTTCTATGTTTCATGGTAAGATATAACATGATTTGCGAAGTGTCATGTATTCCTCGTCTACACTTCAAATGAATGTGACTGCGATATTTCCTCGCTAGGAAATAGCGTTTGCAGGTGTCTACCTATCGTAGCAATAGAATTCCAATGCATCTTAAAACGCGATATCGCATCACATTTCTATGTTTCATGGTAAGATGTAATATGATTTGCGAAGTGTTATGTATTCCTCCTCTACACTTCAAATGAATGTAAGTGCGACACCTCCTTGCAAGGAAATAGCGTTTGCTGATGTCTACGTATCGAAGAAACAGAGTTCTAATGCTTCTTAAAACGCGATATCGCATCTCATTTCTATGTTTCATGGTAAGATGTAATGTGATTTGCGAAGTGTTATGTATTCCTCGTCTACACTTCAAATGAATGTAAATGCGACACTTCCTTGCAAGCAAATAGCGTTTGCAGATGTCTACCTATCGTAGCAATAGAGTTCTAATGCTTCTTAAAACGCGATATCGCATCTCATTTCTGTGTTTCATGGTAAGATATAATATGATTTGCGAAGTGTTATGTATTCCTCGTCTACAATTCAAATGAATGTAAATGCGACACTTCCTTGCAAAGAAATAGCGTTTGCAGATGTCTACGTATCGTAGCAATAGATTTCTAGTGCTTCTTAAAACGCGATATCGCATCTCATTTCTATGTTTCATGGTAAGATATAATATGATTTGCGAAGTGTCATGCATTCCTCGTCTACCATTCAAATGAATGTAAATGCGACACTTCCTTGCAAGGAAATAGCGTTTGCAGATGTCTACGTATCGGAGCAGTAGAGTTCTAATGCTTCTTAAAACGCGATATCGCACCTCATTTCTATGTTTCATGGTAAGATATAATATGATTTGCGAAGTGTCATGTATTCCTCGTCTACACTTCAAATGAATGTAAATGCGACACTTCCTTGCTAGGAAATAGCGTCTGCAGATGTCTAGGTATCGTAGCAAAAGAGTTCTAATGCTTCTTAAAACGCGATATCGCATCTCATTTCTATGTTTCATGGTAAAATGTAATATGATTTGCGAAGTGTTATGTATTCCTCGTCTACACTTCAAATGAATGTAAATGCGACACTTCCTTGCAAGCAAATAGCGTTTGCAGATGTCTACCTATCGTAGCAATAGAGTTCTAATGCTTCTTAAAACGCGATATCGCATCTCATTTCTGTGTTTCATGGTAAGATATAATATGATTTGCGAAGTGTCATGTATTCCTCGTCTACACTTCAAATGAATGTAAATGCGACGCGTCCTTGCAAGGAAATAGCGTCTGCAGATGTCTACGTATTGTAGCAATAGAGTTCTTATGATTCTTAAAACGCGATATTGCATCTCATTTCTATGTTTCATGGTAAGATATAATATGATTTGCGAAGAGTCATGTATTCCTCGTCTACACTTCAAATGAATGTAAATGCGACACTTCCTTGCTAGGAAATAGCATCTGCAGATGCCTAGGTATCGTAGCAAAGGAGTTCTAATGCTTCTTAACACGCGATATCGCATCTCATTTCTATGTTTCATTGTAAGATGTAATATGATTTGCGAAGTTTTATGTATTCCTCGTCTGCACTTCAAATGAATGTAAATGCGACACTTCCTTGCTAGGAAATAGCGTCTGCAGATGTCCAGGTATCGTAGCAATAGAGTTCTAATGCTTCTTAAAACGAGATATTGCATCTCATATCTATGTTTCATGATAAGATATAATATTCATTGCGAAGTGTTATGTATTCCTCGTCTACACTTCAAATGATTGTAAATGCGACACTTCCTTGCAAGGAAATAGCGTTTGCTGATGTCTACGTATCGAAGCAATAGTGTTCAAATGCTTCTTAAAACGTGATATTGCATCTCATATCTATGTTTCATGATAAGATATAATATTCATTGCGAAGTGTCATGTATTCCTCGTCTACACTTCAAATGATTGTAAATACGAGACTTCCTTGCTAGGAAATAGCGTCTGCAGATGTCTAGGTATCGTAGCAATAGTGCTATAATGCTTCTTAAGATGCGATGTCGCATCTCATTTCTATGTTTCATGGTAAGATATAATATGATTTGCGAAGTGTCATGTATTCCTCGTCTACACTTCAAATGAATGTAAATGCGACACTTCCTTCCTAGGAAATAGCGTCTGCAGATGTCTAGGTATCGTAGCAATAGAGTTCTAATGCTTCTTAAAACGCGATATCGCATCTCATTTCTGTGTTTCATAGTAAGATATAATATGATTTGAGAAGTGTCATGTATTCCTCGTCTACACTTCAAATGAATGTAAATGCGACACTTCCTTGCTAGGAATTAGCGTCTGCAGAATTCTAGGTATCGTAGCAATAGAGTTCAAATGCTTCTTAAAACGAGATATTGCATCTCATATCTATGTTTGATGATAAGATATAATATTCATTGCGAAGTGTTATGCGTTCCTCATCTGTGATTCAAATGAATGTAAATGAGACACTTCCTTGCTAGGAAATAGCGTCTGCAGATGTCTAGGTATCGTAGCAATAGTGTTCTAGTGCTTCTTAAAACGCGATATCGCATCTCATTTCTATGTTTCGTGGTAAGATATAATATGATTTGCGAAGTGTCATGTATTCCTCGTCTACACTTCAAATAAATGTAAATGCGACACTTCCTTGCTAGGAAATAGCGTCTGTAGATGTCTAGGTATCGTAGCAATAGAGTTCTAATGCTTCTTAAAACGCGATATCACATCTCAATTCTATGTTTCATGGTAAGATATAACACGATTTGCGAAGTGTTATGTATTCCTCGCCTACACTTCAAATGAACGTAAATGAGACACTTCCTTGCTAGGAAATAGCGTCTGCAGATGTCTAGGTATCGTAGCAATAGAGTTCTAATGCTTCTTAAAACGCGATATCGCATCTCAATTCTATGTTTCATGGTAAGATATAACACGATTTGCGAAGTGTTATGTATTCCTCGCCTACACTTCAAATGAATGTAAATGCGACACTTCCTTGCAAGGAAATAGCGTTTGCAGATGTCTACGTATCGAAGCTATAGAGTTCAAATGCTTCTTAAAACGAGATATTGCATCTCATATCTATGTTTCATGATAAGATATAATATTCATTGCGAAGTGTTATGCATTCCTCGTCTACCATTCAAATGAATGTAAATGCGACACTTCCTTGCAAGGAAATAGCGTTTGCAGATGTCTACGTATCGGAGCAGTAGAGTTCTAATGCTTCTTAAAACGCGATATCGCACCTCATTTCTATGTTTCATGGTAAAATATAATATGATTTGCGAAGTGTCATGTATTCCTCGTCTACACTTCAAATGAATGTAAATGCGACACTTCCTTGCTAGGAAATAGCGTCTGCAGATGTCTAGGTATCGTAGCAATAGTGTTCTAATGCTTCTTAAAACGCGATATCGCACCTCATTTCTATGTTTCGTGGTAAGATATAATATGATTTGCGAAGTCTTATGTATTCCTCGTCTACACTTCAAATGAATGTAAATGCGACACTTCCTTGGTAGGAAATAGCGTCTGCAGATGTCTAGGTATCGTAGCAATAGAGTTCTAATGCTTCTTAAAACGCGATATCGCATCTCATTTCTATGTTTCATGGTAAGATATAACATGATTTGCGAAGTGTCATGTATTCCTCGTCTACACTTCAAATGAATGTGACTGCGATATTTCCTCGCTAGGAAATAGCGTTTGCAGGTGTCTACCTATCGTAGCAATAGAATTCCAATGCATCTTAAAACGCGATATCGCATCACATTTCTATGTTTCATGGTAAGATGTAATATGATTTGCGAAGTGTTATGTATTCCTCCTCTACACTTCAAATGAATGTAAGTGCGACACCTCCTTGCAAGGAAATAGCGTTTGCTGATGTCTACGTATCGAAGAACCAGAGTTCTAATGCTTCTTAAAACGCGATATCGCATCTCATTTCTATGTTTCATGGTAAGATATAATATGATTTGCGAAGTGTCATGTATTCCTCGTCTACACTTCAAATAAATGTAAATGCGAGACTTCCTTGCTAGGAAATAGCGTCTGCAGATGTCTAGGTATCGTAGCAATAGTGTTCTAATGCTTCTTAAGACGCGATGTCGCATCTCATTTCTATGTTTCATGGTAAGATATAATATGATTTGCGAAGTGTCATGTATTCCTCGTCTACACCTCAAATGAACGTAAATGAGACACTTCCTTGCTAGGAAATAGCGTCTGCAGATGTCTAGGTATCGTAGCAATAGAGTTCTAATGCTTCTTAAAACGCGATATCGCATCTCAATTCTATGTTTCATGGTAAGATATAACACGATTTGCGAAGTGTTATGTATTCCTCGCCTACACTTCAAATGAATGTAAATGCGACACTTCCTTGCAAGGAAATAGCGTTTGCAGATGTCTACGTATCGAAGCTATAGAGTTCAAATGCTTCTTAAAACGAGATATTGCATCTCATATCTATGTTTCATGATAAGATATAATATTCATTGCGAAGTGTTATGCATTCCTCGTCTACCATTCAAATGAATGTAAATGCGACACTTCCTTGCAAGGAAATAGCGTTTGCAGATGTCTACGTATCGGAGCAGTAGAGTTCTAATGCTTCTTAAAACGCGATATCGCACCTCATTTCTATGTTTCATGGTAAAATATAATATGATTTGCGAAGTGTCATGTATTCCTCGTCTACACTTCAAATGAATGTAAATGCGACACTTCCTTGCTAGGAAATAGCGTCTGCAGATGTCTAGGTATCGTAGCAATAGTGTTCTAATGCTTCTTAAAACGCGATATCGCACCTCATTTCTATGTTTCGTGGTAAGATATAATATGATTTGCGAAGTCTTATGTATTCCTCGTCTACACTTCAAATGAATGTAAATGCGACACTTCCTTGGTAGGAAATAGCGTCTGCAGATGTCTAGGTATCGTAGCAATAGAGTTCTAATGCTTCTTAAAACGCGATATCGCATCTCATTTCTATGTTTCATGGTAAGATATAACATGATTTGCGAAGTGTTATGTATTCCTCGTCTACACTTCAAATGAATGTAAATGCGACACTCCCTTGAAAGGAAATAGCGTCTGCAGATGTCTAGGTATCGTAGCGATAGAGTTCTAATGCTTCTCAAAACGCAATATCGCATCTCATTTCTATGTTTCATGGTAAGATATAATATGATTTGCGAAGTGTGATGTATTCCTCGTCTACACTTCAAATGAATGTAAATGCAACACTTCCTTGCAAGGAAATAGCGTTTGCAGATGTCTGCCTATCGTAGCAGTAGAGTTCTTATGCTTCTTAAAACGCGATATCGCATCTCACTTCTATGTTTCATGGTAAGATATAATATTCATTGCGAAGTGTTATGCATTCCTCGTCTGCGATTCAAATGAACGTAAATGCGGCACTTCCTTGCAAGGAAATAGCGTTTGCTGATGTCTACGTATCGAAGAAACAGAGTTCTAATGCTTCTTAAAACGCGATATCGCATCTCATTTCTATGTTTCATGGTAAGATATAATATGATTTGCGAAGTGTCATGTATTCCTCGTCTACACTTCAAATAAATGTAAATGCGAGACTTCCTTGCTAGGAAATAGCGTCTGCAGATGTCTAGGTATCGTAGCAATAGTGTTCTAATGCTTCTTAAGACGCGATGTCGCATCTCATTTCTATGTTTCATGGTAAGATATAATATGATTTGCGAAGTGTCATGTATTCCTCGTCTACACCTCAAATGAACGTAAATGAGACACTTCCTTGCTAGGAAATAGCGTCTGCAGATGTCTAGGTATCGTAGCAATAGAGTTCTAATGCTTCTTAAAACGCGATATCGCATCTCAATTCTATGTTTCATGGTAAGATATAACACGATTTGCGAAGTGTTATGTATTCCTCGCCTACACTTCAAATGAATGTAAATGCGACACTTCCTTGCAAGGAAATAGCGTTTGCAGATGTCTACGTATCGAAGCTATAGAGTTCAAATGCTTCTTAAAACGAGATATTGCATCTCATATCTATGTTTCATGATAAGATATAATATTCATTGCGAAGTGTTATGCATTCCTCGTCTACCATTCAAATGAATGTAAATGCGACACTTCCTTGCAAGGAAATAGCGTTTGCAGATGTCTACGTATCGGAGCAGTAGAGTTCTAATGCTTCTTAAAACGCGATATCGCACCTCATTTCTATGTTTCATGGTAAAATATAATATGATTTGCGAAGTGTCATGTATTCCTCGTCTACACTTCAAATGAATGTAAATGCGACACTTCCTTGCTAGGAAATAGCGTCTGCAGATGTCTAGGTATCGTAGCAATAGTGTTCTAATGCTTCTTAAAACGCGATATCGCACCTCATTTCTATGTTTCGTGGTAAGATATAATATGATTTGCGAAGTCTTATGTATTCCTCGTCTACACTTCAAATGAATGTAAATGCGACACTTCCTTGGTAGGAAATAGCGTCTGCAGATGTCTAGGTATCGTAGCAATAGAGTTCTAATGCTTCTTAAAACGCGATATCGCATCTCATTTCTATGTTTCATGGTAAGATATAACATGATTTGCGAAGTGTTATGTATTCCTCGTCTACACTTCAAATGAATGTAAATGCGACACTCCCTTGAAAGGAAATAGCGTCTGCAGATGTCTAGGTATCGTAGCGATAGAGTTCTAATGCTTCTCAAAACGCAATATCGCATCTCATTTCTATGTTTCATGGTAAGATATAATATGATTTGCGAAGTGTGATGTATTCCTCGTCTACACTTCAAATGAATGTAAATGCAACACTTCCTTGCAAGGAAATAGCGTTTGCAGATGTCTGCCTATCGTAGCAGTAGAGTTCTTATGCTTCTTAAAACGCGATATCGCATCTCACTTCTATGTTTCATGGTAAGATATAATATTCATTGCGAAGTGTTATGCATTCCTCGTCTGCGATTCAAATGAACGTAAATGCGGCACTTCCTTGCAAGGAAATAGCGTTTGCTGATGTCTACGTATCGTAACAATAGAGTTCCTATGATTCTTAAAACGCGATATCGCATCTCACTTCTATGTTTCATGGTAAGATATAACATGATTTGCGAAGTGTCATGTATTCCTCGTCTACACTTCAAATGAATGTAAATGCGACACTTCCTTGCTAGGAAATAGCGTCTGCAGATGTCTAGGTATCGTAGCAATAGAGTTCTAATGCTTCTTAAAACGCGATATCGCATCTCATTTCTATGTTTCATGGTAAGATATTATATGATTTGCGAAGTGTCATGTATTCCTCGTCTACACTTCAAATGAATGTAAATGCGACACTTCCTTGCAAGGAAATAGCGTCTGCAGATGTCTACGTATCGTAGCAATAGTGTTCTAATGCTTCTTAAAACGCGATATCGCACCTCATTTCTATGTTTCGTGGTAAGATATAATATGATTTGCGAAGTCTTATGTATTCCTCGTCTACACTTCAAATGAATGTAAATGCGACACTTCCTTGGTAGGAAATAGCGTCTGCAGATGTCTAGGTATCGTAGCAATAGAGTTCTAATGCTTCTTAAAACGCAATATCGCATCTCATTTCTATGTTTCATGGTAAGATATAATATGATTTGCGAAGTGTCATGTATTCCTCGTCTACACTTCAAATGAATGTAAATGCGACACTTCCTTGCTAGGAAATAGCGTCTGCAGATGTCTAGGTATCGTAGCAATAGTGTTCTAATGCTTCTTAAAACGCGATATCGCACCTCATTTCTATGTTTCGTGGTAAGATATAATATGATTTGCGAAGTCTTATGTATTTCTCGTCTACACTTCAAATGAATGTAAATGCGACACTTCCTTGGTAGGAAATAGCGTCTGCAGATGTCTAGGTATCGTAGCAATAGAGTTCTAATGCTTCTTAAAACGCGATATCGCATCTCATTTCTATGTTTCATGGTAAGATATAACATGATTTGCGAAGTGTTATGTATTCCTCGTCTACACTTCAAATGAATGTAAATGCGACACTCCCTTGAAAGGAAATAGCGTCTGCAGATGTCTAGGTATCGTAGCGATAGAGTTCTAATGCTTCTCAAAACGCAATATCGCATCTCATTTCTATGTTTCATGGTAAGATATAACATGATTTGCGAAGTGTTATGTATTCCTCGTCTACACTTCAAATGAATGTAAATGCGACACTCCCTTGAAAGGAAATAGCGTCTGCAGATGTCTAGGTATCGTAGCGATAGAGTTCTAATGCTTCTCAAAACGCAATATCGCATCTCATTTCTATGTTTCATGGTAAGATATAATATGATTTGCGAAGTGTTATGTGCTCCTCGTCTACACTTCAAATGAATGTAAATGCGACACTCCCTTGAAAGGAAATAGCGTCTGCAGATGTCTAGGTATCGTAGCGATAGAGTTCTAATGCTTCTCAAAACGCAATATCGCATCTCATTTCTATGTTTCATGGTAAGATATAATATGATTTGCGAAGTGTGATGTATTCCTCGTCTACACTTCAAATGAATGTAAATGCAACACTTCCTTGCAAGGAAATAGCGTTTGCAGATGTCTGCCTATCGTAGCAGTAGAGTTCTTATGCTTCTTAAAACGCGATATCGCATCTCACTTCTATGTTTCATGGTAAGATATAATATTCATTGCGAAGTGTTATGCATTCCTCGTCTGCGATTCAAATGAACGTAAATGCGACACTTCCTTGCAAGGAAATAGCGTTTGCAGATGTCTACGTATCGTAACAATAGAGTTCCTATGATTCTTAAAACGCGATATCGCATCTCATTTCTATGTTTCATGGTAAGATATAATATGATTTGCGAAGTGTCATGTATTCCTCGTCTACACTTCAAATGAATGTAAATGCGACACTTCCTTGCTAGTGTAACGTCAGGCGTACCGCCTGCCACCCTCCGGCGTCCACCTCATCATCCCCAGCATCCGTATCCGGAGCCCCTGCACACGGGCCACCCGCCGACTCGCCGTCCCTACAGAAGGAGACAAAGGTACGAGAGGGAAGAAGGATGCAGCATGCCGCGCCCACGCGCGATCTCCACACACGAGGGGGAGGACTTCACCCCGTATTACGAGGGCGAGGAGCTCTCCAACACATACTGGGTCGAATCCCCAGCGATCACGAAGCCCTATACGTACTTCTCATACATGTGGGATTAGAATAAGCACACTACTCATATATGTACATACACACCAACACACACCTAGATTTAAGTAAATATATGTATATATTTTATTCATGCACGGCTATGTTCCGTGCACTCGCGCGCACACTCGACGCTCGCGGCTCACGCTTAACGCGGGCCGCGCCCCACTCCGAACGGCCGCCCCACCACGAGGGCCGAGCGGCCGCCCTACTCCGACCGTCCGCCCCACCGCGAGGGCCCAGCGACTCGCGCGCCGCGCGACCCGAGGAGGTCGCGGACGCGAGATCCGAGAGTCAGTTCCAATCTCACCTCCGAACGGGAGAGTTGGTATCTCATCTCCGAACTGGAGAGTTCGTATCTCATCTCCGAACCGAGGAGTTCTAATCCAGCATCCGAACGATGCACTTCCGATCCGAGCAATAGGCTCATTCGCAACGAGCAATTAGCTCTAATGCATTCGTCTCTATCCATACTCCCATAGCGGAGTCCATTCGATACTTTATACTATTTCTAATTCTCATTGTAATCGCTAGTCAGTAACTTAGAACTTAGTCAAGTGTATTTAGTATAGTGAAATCATAGAATATAGTTTATTTTTACCAGATTCAAAGTATCTTTATTCGAGTTCAAATATAATTCCTTAATTCTAATCCACGGGTACGCTCGCGATTATTCTAATTCTATATCTCATCTACGATAGTCTTGAGGCTCGACGACTAGAGCGAACCAGCGCTTAGTTGCTCCATCCTCACTTCTACCGTGTACAGAATATCTTGCGCCCAGGTCGATCCCGGTAAGCTAGAGCGAACCAACGCTTAGCCGTGCCGTACTCAACCGAAGTTCAAGTATTCTCGACGAGCCTTGCACCTCCGACAAAGCGTACACGACGCGCGGAGAGGAGAGAGTTTATTCGTCGTCTCGCTCGGGAATACGTGGGTGATGCACCAGAATATTCAATTTCCTGCGTTCGAGTCCTGGTTCCTGTGAAGGAGGTTTCCTTCGCCGCACGACCCGTACCTCCGTTCCAGCCGTACGCCGCCGCCATCCCGGTTGCGGATCCAAGGCGCTCCAGGTACCTGGGAAGAGAAATCAGACAGTAGAATCAAGCCATCACAAGGTAAGTTTCGTGTTAATTACCGTTTTATCGAGTCCGAAACGCCAACGAACCCGGTCCGGACGCAATTCGCGTTATTTTCGGGAACGGTTACGACTTTGTGCCACCGTTGCGAGCGCAACCGCACCTCGGGACGTGACACGAAAGTTATTTTTGGTGACAGCGGTGGGATAGCCACGCGTTTCCTCCGGAAATTCCGCCGAAAGGAACCGCGAAACTAGATATGGCAACCCGGACTCCGACAAAAACGCGCCAGCAGACACAGCGAGCCGCCGCGATGGCCGATTCCGAACGCGAAAAACGCACTAGCAGAACGCTTGATTTCCAAGACGCTATCGCCGAGCCTCTTCCTAGTGCCGCGCAACAAAATACTTCCGCGAAAAATACGAAAGCGACCGATCCGAGTAATGCCGCGTTGCTCCAGCAAATAGAAATTCTACGTCGTGAATTAGAATCTATTCGCAGAACGCCTGATTTAACGCGCGACGATACTGTTTCTCTAGATATTCCTCGGGGAAATCCGCTTTACGCACATAATTCGAGCTCTGATTTTAATACAAATAGTTCGCAACACGACGAGCTATCGCTTAAGCAGGCCCTCGAAGCCGTGCCGACATTCGATGGTCAGAACATTCCTATTCTTCAGTTTACCCGAGCGTGTAAACGCGCTTATGAGCTTATCCCTAATGGGTGCGAGCGAACTTTCACACGCCTGCTTAAGGGAAAACTCAAGGGTCGTGCCTACGCCGCGCTAGAAGACGAGCCGTGTTACACAATACTCGAATTAACGGACGTTCTTCGCAGCACAATTTGCTCCGTAAAATCAGCTCATCATTATCGGGGTGAACTTGCTAATATATTTATGCGCGCGAACGAGCACATTCTAGATTACATCGGTCGAGTAAAAGATCTTAGAACCGCTATAATTGATTGCGAAAGGCTTGCTCGACGAGACACACCGGAATCGCTCGATGACGTAGACGTGCTCACCCTACAATGTTTTAAAGACGGTCTCATTCCGGAAATTCGAATGCAAATGACTATAAATTCATTCGGTACATTGCGAGAAACGTTCGCTCGAGCGCGGGAGCTCTATCAAATGCACGAACGTGATTGCAACCGACTAGGTAGATCGCGTGTAGCGCGACCAGAATCGCGCGAAAAATCAGCCGAAATTATTTGCCGAAAATGCAATAATATCGGACATTACGCGACCGAGTGTCGGTTCAGACCGCCATCGCCGTACCGACCGCAGGAATACTTGCGATCCAGGGACGTACCGCCTCCTACTCGAGGCCCCGCGTACGAACAACCGAGACAAATCGTAGCCAGGGACGCGCCCAAATTTTGTCGCTATTGCAAGACCCCGGGGCACGAAATAGGCGAGTGCCGCAAAAGACAGTACAACAACGCGGTAAATAAAAATTCGGGAAACGACAATGGCCTCCGCACCCGCCGCGAGACAGGTGGCGAGGCCGCGCACCAAGTCCGTCCTCTCGCCGCGAACAACTCCAACGCGGAAATCGACGAAACGCCGCGATAAACATAACCGGAAAAACTAGCACGCCAAACGTAATTTTAAAATCCGATCTTCTAATTTCACCAACTCGCTTCATGGTGGACAGTGGGGCGGAAATAAATATTATAAAACGTTCGGCTCTAAAAGCATCCGCGCGAATCGATAAGTCCAAGATCGTCATAATAACAGGGGTAACCGATGGCAAAACCGCAACCTTAGGGACGGTGAATCTTGTCATTTTCGGTCGCGTCGTTCCTTTTAATGTGGTCGAGGATGATTTTCCCCTTAAACCAAGCGGGATCCTCGGCTCCGGGTTCTGTATGGACGCAGAAATCTCTTTTCCAAATAAAATAATCAAATGGAATGGTAAGAGAATTCCTTTCGAAGACGATATCGAAGCACTCGAGGAACCGTCACCGGACTCGAAAATAAAGCCTCTCCTATCGCCGAAACGTAAACAAGCGCCGCGCACGGAATCTATTCCCCCTCCGCCGCCGCGCCCGCCGCGTAAATCATCGCCTCCGCTGAAACGCGATGCAGCAACGAAATCGAAGCTTCGAACGCGAGACAAAGCAGCTTCTCCGAAGTCAGGAGACCGTATCTCCATTCCGCCGAGATCAAATATCGGTATCAAGGTCCGCGTAGTTAATTCGAACCTCGCGGAAGGTATAATTCTTCGTATCGATCTTGCGCCGGGTATATTTTTCGGAAACGCTCTCGTCAGAGTAATTCGGGGCAAAGCGGTAACTCGAATAATTAATTCATCCGACCGCGCCGTCGAAATCGCGTTACCAGAAATCGTACTTGAGCCCGCGCAAATCATGACTCCCCTCCATAAGGAGGAAAGTCCGTCGCTCTATCCGGTTTTTTCTAAATCTACTAAATCTAACGTATCCGCCGTACCGATCGGCTCATCCCAAAAAGGGAAAACTTCTATTTCTTTCTCGAGTCAGACACCATACTCGACAATCGAAACTCCTCCTTCGCGTTGCAAAATCGTGAATGTTCAACAGATCTCTTATGCTCAGGCGGTTAAAAATAATATACAACAGGCGCCGTTAAAACAAACATCGAAATCCGCCAATCCTTCGAAATCTCGCCTAGACCGAATTCTTAGTCTTCTCCGTCTCGACCACCTCAACGCAGAGGAAAGAGAGCACGTCGTCCGTCTCGTTCAAAGCACGCAGGAGCTTTTTCACATTGAGGGGGATAAATTAGGGCATACGTCAGCAACCACGCACAAGATTCCAACCGTCGACGACCGCCCCGTCAATGTGAAACAATACCGGTTCCCACCAGCTCATAAGGAGGAGATTCGACGACAAGTCGACAAATTTTTACAAAATGGTGTCATCTCTCCGTCAAAATCACCATATAATTCGCCATTGTGGGTTGTCCCAAAGAAACCGGACTCCTTGGGCAACAAGCAATGGCGCGTCGTCATCGACTACCGCGCACTCAATGAGAAATCTGTCGCCGATGCCTATCCCCTCCCTTGCATTACCGAGATACTTGATCAGCTCGGGAGCGCGAAGTATTTTAGTACATTCGATCTCGCGAGCGGATTTCACCAGATCCCAATGGAGCCCGCCGATGCTCCCAAAACCGTTTTTTCGACGCCTCACGGGCATTATGAATTTAAAAGAATGCCATTCGGATTAAAAAATGCGCCAGCAACGTTCCAACGACTTATGGACAATGTCCTGTCCGGTCTCCAGGGGAACGAAATTTTCGTCTATTTGGACGACATTGTTATCTACGCTAGCTCTCTTCAAGAACATCGACTTAAATTCGAGAAATTAACTCAACGGCTCAAAGAAGCTAATTTAGTATTGCAGCCGGATAAGTGCGAATTCTTGAGGAGAGAAGTAAGCTATTTGGGTCATATTATCAGTGAGCACGGTGTAAAACCTGACCCTGCGAAAATTAGCGCCGTCAAAAATTTTCCGCGCCCGCGCAACGCGAAACAGATCAAACAGTTCCTCGGGCTCGCGGGATACTACAGGCGGTTCATCGCAAATTTTTCCAATATTGCTAAGCCACTTACAAATTTGTTAAAAAAAGACGCGCCCTTTGTATGGCGTAACGAGCAAGAGAATTCATTCGTCAAACTCCGAGATTGCCTATGCGAAGCGCCTATCTTGCAGTACCCCAACTTTAAACAACCATTCGTGATAACGACCGACGCGTCCGCCGAAGCTATTGGTGCTATCTTGAGTCAAGGACCAATAGGCCGCGACTTGCCAATCGCGTATACGTCGCGACTGTTAAACGCTGCGGAGAAAAACTACTCCACGATCGAGAAGGAGTGTCTGGCGATCGTCTACGCCGTCCATTACTTTGGTCCATACATATACGGTAATCAATTCAAACTCGTTACCGACCATCGACCGTTAGTGTGGATGAATTCGGTCAAGGACCCGTCAAGTAGACTCGTACGGTGGAGGCTTAAGTTAGCGGAATTTGACTACGAGATGGTCTATAAATGTGGAAAAACGAACCTTAATGCGGACGCATTGTCGCGGAATCCCGCTCAAATTTTTCCGCTCTCGTATTCAGAAAACTCGGAGGACGACATCTTCGATGTGCCTCCGGAAACCCGTAAAAAGTATACCACACTAGCGCCTCCTCCTACTCCGGTAACATCAGAACCTGAATTACCGACTCCAGGCACGTCCTTCCGTACCAACACAGCACCACCTCCGCAAGTCGCCA
Organism: Xylocopa sonorina; assembly: GCF_050948175.1. Lineage (NCBI taxonomy): Eukaryota > Metazoa > Arthropoda > Insecta > Hymenoptera > Apidae > Xylocopa > Xylocopa sonorina. The sequence goes on along the minus strand of NW_027490399.1, from coordinate 237,547 downwards.
GCGACAGCACCGACTTCTATACTCCTGCTCCAAATGAATTTTTCCGACGGGAACCTCTGTTTAATTTCAGCCGTGACGCATTATCAACGCGACGAGACAATGTAGTTGTCTTCGTCACGCAATCTGGGCACCCCTATGACACGGGCGCCAAAGATCTAGCGAACGCTGAAAAATTCCTTCCAAACAAAAATCACGTTCTTACCAAAGCCAAAGTCATACAAATCGGAGACGAATTCCAAATCCAGCTTCCAATCGTCGAACATTCCACCAGATCAATCAATTTCCAGACCGTAATAGAAACATTTAGATCCTTGTGCGACGTTGTAAACGAATTACAATTACAAACATTTAGTATCGCACAAACCTATCTAGACTCCGTATCCTGGTCCCGAATCCAGAAAATCCTTCAGGACCTGTTCTACGAAACAACTGTCCAGATTACGGTCTGCCAGGGCCTCATTAAAACCCCTTCGGTCGAAGAGCGACTGAAAATAATAAGGGAAAACCACGACTCCCCTGTGGGAGGTCACAAAGGGGTTAATAAAACTTATTCTCGCATCAGACAACAATACTTTTGGCCAAACATGAAAACACAAATACAAGAATATATTGGCAAATGTAAAAGTTGTCAGACAGAGAAACTGGTCCGGGTGAAGACCAGACAGCCTCTCACTTTAACCGACACCCCTGGCAGGGCATTCGATAAGATTTCAATGGACGTAATGGGTCCTCTTCCCGAAACTTCCGACGGTTATACAAGTATCCTCACGATCCAAGATCTCCTCACTAAATACTCAGTCGCAGTTCCTCTCAAAACCACCACCGCAGTAGACATTGCCGAAGCTTTAATAAAAGAATTCATTTGTAAGTTCGGATGCCCGAAAGGCATACTCACGGACCAAGGTTCGAACTTTATAAATAGCTTGATTAAAGCCATAGCAATCAAATTCCGTATTAAACAATACAAGTCCACTGCGTTCCATCCACAGACAAACGGGTCCGTTGAACGATCTCACCACGTCCTGGCCGAATATCTGAAGCATTACATAGAGTCGAGTAACGATTGGGTGAATTGGTTACCGTATGCAATGTTTTCATACAACACCAGTGTGCACGAGGGTACATTATACACCCCACACGAACTAGTGTTCGGCAGGATAGCTAGGACGCCGTCAGCCACTCCTTTTCAAGACAGCTCTGATAACGAAACTTATAGCGACTATCTTATACAACTTCAGGAGAAAATCACGAAATCTCAGGATTTGGCTAAAGCCAATCTAGACAATGCGAAACGCCGTTCCAAATATTACTATGACCGAAATCTCAATGTCCAAAACTTCGAGGTAGGCCAATGGGTCTATCTTTTAAAAGAGCCGAACAAACATAAGTTCCAGGCACAGTATTCTGGACCGTACCGTATCCTCGAAATTTTGGGCAATTGTAATGTTAAGCTGAATGTAAAAGGGCGCCATAAAATTGTTCATACGAACAAAATCAAAATTTGTAAACGAATGCATAGTATGCAGAGTGTGGATGCTAGTGAAAGAAAAGTGCGAAAAACTGAAAATGAAGCCAGTGAGAGCAGTGACATTCAAACGAACGCTGAAAGTGAAAGCGACGAAAGTGCCTGCAATCCGAAGGAAGCCCGCAGCCACGGTCCAAACTCCAAACGTTATCGCCAGGATCAACCAGGCGAAAAACCACAGATTCCGCAGCATCCAGCCGACAGGACCAAGAGAAGGATCCAGCATCCCGAAATCTACCCAACAGACAAGAGATCTCGGCATGGCCGAGATTCTTTTTCCAAGGGGGGTGGTGTAACGTCAGGCGTACCGCCTGCCACCCTCCGGCGTCCAACTCATCATCCCCAGCATCCGTATCCGGAGCCGCTGCACACGGGCCACCCGCCGACTCGCCGTCCTTACAGAAGGAGACAAAGGTACGAGAGGGAAGAAGGATGCAGCATGCCGCGCCCACGCGCGATCTCCACACACGAGGGGGAGGACTTCACCCCGTATTACGAGGGCGAGGAGCTCCCCGACACATACTGGGTCGAATCCCCAGCGATCACGAAGCCCTATACGTACTTCTCGTACATGTGGGATTAGAATAAGGACACTACTCACCTATGTACATACACACCAACACACACCTAGATTTAAGTAAATATATGTATATATTTTATTCATGCACGGTTATGTTCCGTGCACTCGCGCGCACACTCGACGCTCGCGGCTCACGCTTAACGCGGGCCGCGCCCCACTCCGAACGGCCGCCCCACCACGAGGGCCGAGCGGCCGCCCTACTCCGACCGTCCGCCCCACCGCGAGGGCCCAGCGACTCGCGCGCCGCGCGACCCGAGGAGGTCGCGGACGCGAGATCCGAGAGTCAGTTCCAATCTCACCTCCGAACTGGAGAGTTGCTAACTCATCTCCGAACCGAGGAGTTCTAATCCAGCATCCGAACGATGCACTTCCGATCCGAGCAATAGGCTCATTCGCAACGAGCAATTAGCTCTAATGCATTCGTCTCTATCCATACTCCCATAGCGGAGTCCATTCGATACTTTATACTATTTCTAATTCTCATTGTAATCGCTAGTCAGTAACTTAGAACTTAGTCAAGTGTATTTAGTATAGTGAAATCATAGAATATAGTTTATTTTTACCAGATTCAAAGTATCTTTATTCGAGTTCAAATACAATTCCTTAATTCTACTCCACGGGTACGCTCGCGATTATTCTATTTCTATATCTCATCTGCGATAGTCTTGAGGCTCGACGACTAGAGCGAACCAGCGCTTAGTTGCTCCATCCTCACTTCTACCGTGTACAGAATATCTTGCGCCCAGGTCGATCCCGGTAAGCTAGAGCGAACCAACGCTTAGCCGTGCCGTATTCAACCGAAGTTCAAATATTCTCGACGAGCCTTGCACCTCCGACAAAGCGTACACGACGCGCGGGGAGGAGAGAATTTATTCGTCGTCTCGCTCGGGAATACGTGGGTGATGCACCAGAATATTCAATTTCCTGCGTTCTAGTCCTGGTTCCTGTGAAGGAGGTTTCCTTCGCCGCACGACCCGTACCTCCGTTCCAGCCGTACGCCGCCGCCATCCCGGTTGCGGATCCAAGGCGCTCCAGGTACCTGGAAAGAGAAATCAGACAGTAGAATCAAGCCATCACAAGGTAAGTTTCGTGTTAATTACCGTTTTATCGAGTCCGAAACGCCAACGAACCCGGTCCGGACGCAATTCGCGTTATTTTCGGGAACGGTTACGACTTTGTGCCACCGTTGCGAGCGCAACCGCACCTCGGGACGTGACACGTAGCAATAGTGTTCTAATGCTTCTTAAGACGCGATGTCGCATCTCATTTCTATGTTTCATGGTAAGATATAATATGATTTGCGAAGTGTTATGTATTCCTCGTCTACACTTCATATGAATGTAAATGCGACACTTCCTTGCAAGGAAATAGCGTTTGCAAATGTCTACCTATCGTAGCCATAGGGTTCTAATGCTTCTTAAAACGCGATATCGCATCTCATTTCTATGTTTCATGGTATGATAGAATATGATTTGCGAAGTGTTATGTATTATTCGTCTACACTTCAAATGAATGTAAATGCGACACTTCCTTGCAAAGAAATAGCGTTTTCAGAAGTCTACGTATCGTAGCAATAGATTTCTAATGCTTCTTAAAACGCGATATCGCATCTCATTTCTATGTTTCATGGTAAGATATAATATGATTTGCGAAGTGTCATGTATTCCTCGTCTACACTTCAAATGAATGTAAATGCGACACTTCCTTGCAAGGAAATAGCGTTTGCAGATGTCTACGTATCGTAGCAATAGATTTCTATTGCTTCTTAAAACGCGATATCGCATCTCATTTCTATGTTTCATGGTAAGATATAATATGATTTGCGAAGTGATATGTATTCCTCGTTTACATTTCAAATGAATGTAAATGCGACACTTCCTTGCAAGGAAATAGCGTCTGCAGATGTCTAGGTATCGTAGCAATAGAGTTCAAATGCTTCTTAAAACGAGATATTGCACCTCATATCTATGTTTCATGATAAGATATAATATTCATTGCGAAGTGTTATGCATTCCTCGTCTGCGATTCAAATGAATGTAAATGCGACACTTCCTTGCAAGGAAATAGCGTTTGCAGATGTCTAAGTATCGTAGCAATAGAGTTTTTATGATTCTTAGAACGCGATATCGCATCTCATTTCTATGTTTCATGGTAAGATATAATATGATTTGCGAAGCGTTATGTATTCCTCGTCTACACTTCAAATGAATGTGAATGCGACACTTCCTCGCTAGAAAATTGCGTTTGAAGATGTCTACGTATCGTAGCAATAGATTTCTAATGCTTTTTAAAGCGCGATATCGCATCTCATTTCTATGTTTCATGGTAAGATATAATATGATTTGCGAAGTGCTATGTATTCCTCGTCTACACTTCAAATGAATGTAAATGCGACACTTCCTTGCAAGGAAATAGCGTTTGCAGATGTCTACGTATCGTAGCAAAGGAGTTCTTATGATTCTTAAAACGCGATATCGATCTCAATTCTATGTTTCATGATAAGATATAATATGATTTGCGAAGTGTTATGTATTCCTCGTCTACACTTCAAATGAATGTAAATGCGACACTTCCTTGCAAGGAAATAGCGTTTGCAGATGTCTACGTATCGTAGCAATAGATTTCTATTGCTTCTTAAAACGCGATATCGCATCTCATTTCTATGTTTCATGGTAAGATATAATATGATTTGCGAAGTGTTATGTATTCCTCGTTTACATTTCAAATGAATGTAAATGCGACACTTCCTTGCAAGGAAATAGCGTTTGCAGATGTCTACGTATCGTAGCAATAGTGTTCTTATGATTCTTACAACGCGATAACCTATCTCATTTCTATGTTTCATGGTAAGATATAATATGATTTGCGAAGTGTTATTTATTCTTCGTCTACACTTCAAATGAATGTAAATGCGACACTTCCTTGCTAGGAAATAGCGTCTGCAGATGTCTAGGAATCGTAGCGATAGAGTTCTAATGCTTCTCAAAACACAATATCGCATCTCATTTCAATGTTTCATGGTAAGATATAATATGATTTGCGAAGTGTGATGTATTCCTCGTCTACACTTCAAATGAATGTAAATGCGACACTTCCTTGAAAGGAAATAGCGTTTGCAGATGTCTACCTATCGTAGCAGTAGAGTTCTAATGCTTATTAAAACGCCATATCGCATCTCATTTCTATGTTTCATGGTAGGATATAATATGATTTGCGAAGTGTTATGTATTCCTCGTCTACACTTCAAATGAATGTAAATGCGACACTTCCTTGCAAAGAAATAGCGTTTGCAGATGTCTACGTATCGTAGCAATAGATTTCTAATGCTTCTTAAAACGCCATATCGCATCTCATTTCTATGTTTCATGGTAAGATATAATATGATTTGCGAAGTGTTATGTATTCCTCGTCTACACTTCAAATGAATGTGAATGCGACACTTCCTTGCAAAGAAATAGCGTTTTCAGAAGTCTACGTATCGTAGCAATAGTGTTCTTATGATTCTTAAAACGCGATATCGCATCTCATTTCTATGTTTCATGGTAAGATATAATATGATTTGCGAAGTGTTATTTATTCTTTGTCTACACTTCAAATGAATGTAAATGCGACACTTCCTTGCTAGGAAATAGCGTCTGCAGATGTCTAGGTATCGTAGCTATAGAGTTCTAGTGCTTCTTAAAACGCGATATCGCACCTCATTTCTATGTTTCTTGGTAAGATATAATATGATTTGCGAAGTGTTATGTATTCCTCGTCTACACTTCAAATGAATGTAAATGCGACACTTCCTTGCTAGGAAATAGCGTCTGCAGATGTCTAGGTATCGTAGCGATAGAGTTCTAATGCTTCTTAAAACGCGATATCGCACCTCATTTCTATGTTTCTTGGTAAGATATAATACGATTTGCGAAGTGTTATGTATTCCTCGTCTACACTTCAAATGAATGTAAATGCGACACTTCCTTGCAAAGAAATAGCGTTTGCAGATGTCTACGTATCGTAGCAATAGAGTTCTAATGCTTCTTAAAACGCGATATCGCATCTCATTCCCATGTTTCATGGTAAGATATAATATGATTTGCGAAGTGATATGTATTCCTCGTCTACACTTCATATGAATGTTAATGCGACACTTCCTTGCAAGGAAAGAGCATTTGCAAATGTCTACGTATCGTAGCAATAGAGTTCTTATGATTCTTAAAACCGCGATATCGCATCTCATTTCTATGCTTCATGGTAAGATATAATATGATTTGCGAAGTGTTATGTACTCCTCGTCTACACTTCAAATGAATGTAAATGCGACACTTCCTTGAGAGGAAATAGCGTCTGCAGATGTCTAGGTATCGTAGCGATAGAGTTCTAATGCTTCTCAAAACACAATATCGCATCTCATTTCAATGTTTCATGGTAAGATATAATATGATTTGCGAAGTGTGATGTATTCCTCGTCTACACTTCAAATGAATGTAAATGCGACACTTCCTTGCAAAAGAAATAGCGTTTGCAGATGTCTACGTATCGTAGCAATAGATATCTAATGCTTCTTAAAACGCGATATCGCATCTCATTTCTATGTTTCATGGTAAGATACAATATGATTCGCGAAGTGTCATGTATTCCTCGTCTACACTTCAAATGAATGTGAATGCGACACTTCCTCGCTAGGAAATAGCGTTTGCAGATGTCTAGGTATCGTAGTAATAGAGTTCTTATGATTCTTAAAACGCGATATCGCATCTCATTTCTATGGTTTATGGTAAGATATAATATGATTTGCGAAGTGTAATGTATTCCTCGTCTACACTTCAAATGAATGTAAATGCGACACTTCCTTGCAAGGAAATAGCGTCTGCAGATATCTACGTATCGTAGCAATAGAGTTCTAATTCTTCTTAAAACGCGATATCGCATCTCATTTCTATGTTTCATGGTAAGATATAATATGATTTGCGAAGTGTTATGTATTTCTCGTCTACACTTCATATGAATGTAAAAGCGACACTTCCTTGCAAGGAAATAGCGTTCGCAGATGTCTAAGTATCGTAGCAATAGAGTTTTTATGATTCATGGAACGCGATATCGCATCTCATTTCTGTGTTTCATGGTAAGATATAATATGATTTGCGAAGCGTTATGTATTCCTCGTCTACACTTCATATGAATGTTAATGCGACACTTCCTTGCAAGGAAAGAGCGTTTGCAGATGTCTACGTATCGTAGAAATAGAGTTCTAATGCTTCTTAAAACGCGATATCGCATCTCATTTCTATGTTTCATGGTAAGATATAATATGATTTGCGAAGTGTTATGTATTCCTCGTCTACACTTCAAATGAATGTAAATGCGACACTTCCTTGCAAGGAAATAGCGTTTGCAAATGTCTACCTATCGTAGCCATAGTGTTCTTATGATTCTTAAAACGCGATATCGCATCTCATTTCTATGTTTCATGGTAAGATATAATATGATTTGCGAAGTGTCATGTATTCCTCGTCTACACTTCAAATGAATGTAAATGCGACACTTCCTTGCAAGGAAATAGCGTTTGCAGATGTCTACGTATCGTAGCAATAGATTTCTATTGCTTCTTAAAACGCGATATCGCATCTCATTTCTATGTTTCATGGTAAGATATAATATGATTTGCGAAGTGATATGTATTCCTCGTTTACATTTCAAATGAATGTAAATGCAACACTTCCTTGCAAGGAAATAGCGTCTGCAGATGTCTAGGTATCGTAGCAATAGAGTTCAAATGCTTCTTAAAACGAGATATTGCACCTCATATCTATGTTTCATGATAAGATATAATATTCATTGCGAAGTGTTATGCATTCCTCGTCTGCGATTCAAATGAATGTAAATGCGACACTTCCTTGCAAGGAAATAGCGTTCGCAGATGTCTACGTATCGTAGAAATAGAGTTCTAATGCTTCTTAAAACGCTATATGGCATCTCATTTCTATGTTTCATGGTAAGATATAATATGATTTGCGAAGTGTTATGCATTCCTCGTCTACACTTCAAATGAATGTAAATGCGACACTTCCTTGCAAAGAAATAGCGTCTTCAGAAGTCTACGTATCGTAGCAATAGATTTCTAATGCTTCTTAAAACGCGATATCGCATCTCATTTCTATGTTTCATGGTAAGATATAATATGATTTGCGAAGTGTCATGTATTCCTCGCCTACACTTCAAATGAATGTAAATGTGACACATCCTTGCTAGGAAATAGCGTCTGCAGATGTCTAGGTATCGTAGCAATAGAGTTTTTATGATTCTTAGAGCGCGATATCGCATCTCATTTCTATGTTTCATGGTAAGATATAATATGATTTGCGAAGTGTCATGTATTCCTCGTCTACACTTCAAATGAATGTAAATGCGACACTTCCTTGCAAGGAAATGGCGTTTGCAGATGTCTACGTAGCGTAGCAATAGATTTCTATTGCTTCTTAAAACGCGATATCGCATCTCATTTCTATGTTTCATGGTAAGATATAATATGACTTGCGAAGTGTTATGTATTCCTCGTTTACATTTCAAATGAATGTAAATGCGACACTTCCTTGCAAGGAAATAGCGTTTGCAGATGTCTAAGTATCGTAGCAATATAGTTTTTATGATTCTTAGAACGCGATATCGCATCTCATTTCTATGTTTCATGGTAAGATATAATATGATTTGCGAAGTGTCATGTATTCCTCGTCTACACTTCAAATGAATGTAAATGCGACACTTCCTTGCAAAGAAATAGCGTTTGCAGATGTCTACGTATCGTAGCAATAGAGTTCTAATGCTTCTTAAAACGCGATATCGCATCTCACTTCCATGTTTCATGGTAAGATATAATATGATTTGCGAAGTGTTATGTATTCCTCGTTTACATTTCAAATGAATGTAAATGCGACACTTCCTTGCAAGGAAATAGCGTTTGCAGATGTCTAAGTATCGTAGCAATATAGTTTTTATGATTCTTAGAACGCGATATCGCATCTCATTTCTATGTTTCATGGTAAGATATAATATGATTTGCGAAGTGTCATGTATTCCTCGTCTACACTTCAAATGAATGTAAATGCGACACTTCCTTGCAAAGAAATAGCGTTTGCAGATGTCTACGTATCGTAGCAATAGAGTTCTAATGCTTCTTAAAACGCGATATCGCATCTCACTTCCATGTTTCATGGTAAGATATAATATGATTTGCGAAGTGTTATGTATTCCTCGTCTACACTTCATATGAATGTTAATGCGACACTTCCTTGCAAGGAAAGAGCGTTTGCAGATGTCTACGTATCGTAGCAATAGAGTTCTAATGCTTCTTAAAACGCGATATCGCATCTCATTTCTATGTTTCATGGTAAGATATAATATGATTTGCGAAGTGTTATGCATTCCTCGTCTACACTTCAAATGAATGTAAATGCGACACTTCCTTGCAAGGAAATAGCGTTTGCAAATGTCTACCTATCGTAGCCATAGGGTTCTAATGCTTCTTAAAACGCGATATCGCATCTCATTTCTATGTTTCATGGTAAGATAGAATATGATTTGCGAAGTGTTATGTATTATTCGTCTGCACTTCAAATGAATGTAAATGCGACACTTCCTTGCAAAGAAATAGCGTTTTCAGAAGTCTACGTATCGTAGCAATAGATTTCTAATGCTTCTTAAAACGCGATATCGCATCTCATTTCTATGTTTCATGGTAAGATATAATCTGATTTGCGAAGTGTCATGTATTCCTCGTCTACACTTCAAATGAATGTAAATGCGACACTTCCTTGCAAGGAAATAGCGTTTGCAGATGTCTACGTATCGTAGCAATAGATTTCTATTGCTTCTTAAAACGCGATATCGCATCTCATTTCTATGTTTCATGGTAAGATATAATATGATTTGCGAAGTGATATGTATTCCTCGTTTACATTTCAAATGAATGTAAATGCGACACTTCCTTGCAAGGAAATAGCGTCTGCAGATGTCTAGGTATCGTAGCAATAGAGTTCAAATGCTTCTTAAAACGAGATATTGCACCTCATATCTATGTTTCATGATAAGATATAATATTCATTGCGAAGTGTTATGCATTCCTCGTCTGCGATTCAAATGAATGTAAATGCGACACTTCCTTGCAAGGAAATAGCGTTTGCAGATGTCTAAGTATCGTAGCAATAGAGTTTTTATGATTCTTAGAACGCGATATCGCATCTCATTTCTATGTTTCATGGTAAGATATAATATGATTTGCGAAGCGTTATGTATTCCTCGTCTACACTTCAAATGAATGTGAATGCGACACTTCCTCGCTAGAAAATTGCGTTTGAAGATGTCTACGTATCGTAGCAATAGATTTCTAATGCTTTTTAAAACGCGATATCGCATCTCATTTCTATGTTTCATGGTAAGATATAATATGATTTGCGAAGTGCTATGTATTCCTCGTCTACACTTCAAATGAATGTAAATGCGACACTTCCTTGCAAGGAAATAGCGTTTGCAGATGTCTACGTATCGTAGCAATAGATTTCTATTGCTTCTTAAAACGCGATATCGCATCTCATTTCTATGTTTCATGGTAAGATATAATATGATTTGCGAAGTGTTATGTATTCCTCGTTTACATTTCAAATGAATGTAAATGCGACACTTCCTTGCAAGGAAATAGCGTTTGCAGATGTCTACGTATCGTAGCAATAGTGTTCTTATGATTCTTACATCGCGATAACCTATCTCATTTCTATGTTTCATGGTAAGATATAATATGATTTGCGAAGTGTTATTTATTCTTCGTCTACACTTCAAATGAATGTAAATGCGACACTTCCTTGCTAGGAAATAGCGTCTGCAGATGTCTAGGAATCGTAGCGATAGAGTTCTAATGCTTCTCAAAACACAATATCGCATCTCATTTCAATGTTTCATGGTAAGATATAATATGATTTGCGAAGTGTGATGTATTCCTCGTCTACACTTCAAATGAATGTAAATGCGACACTTCCTTGAAAGGAAATAGCGTTTGCAGATGTCTACCTATCGTAGCAGTAGAGTTCTAATGCTTATTAAAACGCCATATCGCATCTCATTTCTATGTTTCATGGTAAGATATAATATGATTTGCGAAGTGTCATGTATTCCTCGTCTACACTTCAAATGAATGTAAATGCGACACTTCCTTGCAAGGAAATAGCGTCTGCAGATGTCTACGTATCGTAGCAATAAAGTTCTAATTCTTCTTAAAACGCGATATCGCATCTCATTTCTATGTTTCATGGTAAGATATAATATGATTTGCGAAGTGCTATGTATTCCTCGTCTACACTTCAAATGAATGTAAATGCGACACTTCCTTGCAAGGAAATAGCGTTTGCAGATGTCTACGTATCGTAGCAAAGGAGTTCTTATGATTCTTAAAACGCGATATCGATCTCAATTCTATGTTTCATGATAAGATATAATATGATTTGCGAAGTGTTAGGTATTCCTCGTCTACACTTCAAATGAATGTAAATGCGATACTTCCTTGCAAGGAAATAGCGTTTGCAGATGTCTACGTATCGTAGCAATAGATTTCTATTGCTTCTTAAAACGCGATATCGCATCTCATTTCTATGTTTCATGGTAAGATATAATATGATTTGCGAAGTGTTATGTATTCCTCGTTTACATTTCAAATGAATGTAAATGCGACACTTCCTTGCAAGGAAATAGCGTTTGCAGATGTCTACGTATCGTAGCAATAGTGTTCTTATGATTCTTACATCGCGATAACCTATCTCATTTCTATGTTTCATGGTAAGATATAATATGATTTGCGAAGTGTTATTTATTCTTCGTCTACACTTCAAATGAATGTAAATGCGACACTTCCTTGCTAGGAAATAGCGTCTGCAGATGTCTAGGAATCGTAGCGATAGAGTTCTAATGCTTCTCAAAACACAATATCGCATCTCATTTCAATGTTTCATGGTAAGATATAATATGATTTGCGAAGTGTGATGTATTCCTCGTCTACACTTCAAATGAATGTAAATGCGACACTTCCTTGAAAGGAAATAGCGTTTGCAGATGTCTACCTATCGTAGCAGTAGAGTTCTAATGCTTATTAATACGCCATATCGCATCTCATTTCTATGTTTCATGGTAAGATATAATATGATTTGCGAAGTGTCATGTATTCCTCGTCTACACTTCAAATGAATGTAAATGCGACACTTCCTTGCAAGGAAATAGCGTCTGCAGATGTCTACGTATCGTAGCAATAAAGTTCTAATTCTTCTTAAAACGCGATATCGCATCTCATTTCTATGTTTCATGGTAAGATATAATATGATTTGAGAAGTGTTATGTATTCCTCGTCTACACTTCATATGATTGTAAAAGCGACACTTCCTTGCAAGGAAATAGCGTTTGCAGATGTCTAAGTATCGTAGCAATAGAGTTTTTATGATTCTTAGAACGCGATATCGCATCTCATTTCTATGTTTCATGGTAAGATATAATATGATTTGCGAAGCGTTATGTATTCCTCGTCTACACTTCAAATGAATGTGAATGCGACACTTCCTCGCTAGAAAATAGCGTTTGAAGATGTCTACGTATCGTAGCAATAGATTTCTAATGCTTTTTAAAACGCGATATCGCATCTCATTTCTATGTTTCATGGTAAGATATAATATGATTTTGCGAAGTGCTATGTATTCCTCGTCTACACTTCATATGAATGTAAAAGCGACACTTCCTTGCAAGGAAATAGCGTTTGCTGATGTCTAAGTATCGTAGCAATGGAGTTTTTATGATTCTTAGAACGCGATATCGCATCTCATTTCTATGTTTCATGGTAAGATATAATATGATTTGCGAAGTGTCATGTATTCCTCGTCTACACTTCAAATGAATGTAAATGCGACACTTCCTTGCAAGGAAATAGCGTTTGCAGATGTCTACGTATCGTAGCAATAGAGTTCTAATGCTTCTTAAAACGCGATATCGCATCTCATTTCTATGTTTCATGGTAAGATATAATATGATTTGCGAAGTGTTATGTATTCCTCGTCTACACTTCAAATGAATGTAAATGCGACACTTCCTTGCAAGGAAATAGCGTTTGCAAATGTCTACCTATCGTAGCCATAGGGTTCTAATGCTTCTTAAAACGCGATATCGCATCTCATTTCTATGTTTCATGGTAAGATATAATATGATTTGCGAAGCGTTATGTATTCCTCGTCTACACTTCAAATGATTGTCAATGCGACACTTCCTCGCTAGAAAATTGCGTTTGAAGATATCTACGTATCGTAGCAATGGATTTCTAATGCTTTTTAAAACGCGATATCGCATCTCATTTCTATGTTTCATGGTAAGATATAATATGATTTGCGAAGTGCTATGTATTCCTCGTCTACACTTCAAATGAATGTAAATGCGACACTTCCTTGCAAGGGAATAGCGTTTGCAGATGTCTACGTATCGTAGCAAAGGAGTTCTTATGATTCTTAAAGCGCGATACCGATCTCAATTCTATGTTTCATGATAAGATATAATATGATTTGCGAAGTGTTATGTATTCCTCGTCTACACTTCATATGAATGTAAATGCGACACTTCCTTGCTAGGAAATAGCGTCTGCAGATGTCTAGGTATCGTAGCGATAGAGTTCTAGTGCTTCTTAAAACGCGATATCGCACTTCATTTCTATGTTTCTTGGTAAGATATAATATGATTTGCGAAGTGTTATGTATTCCTCGTCTACACTTCAAATGAATGTAAATGCGACACTTCCTTGCTAGGAAATAGCGTCTGCAGATGTCTAGGTATTGTAGCGATAGAGTTCTAATGCTTCTTAAAACGCGATATCGCACCTCATTTCTATGTTTCTTGGTAAGATATAATATGATTTGCGAAGTGTTATGTATTCCTCGTCTACACTTCAAATGAATGTAAATGCGACACTTCCTTGCAAAGAAATAGCGTTTGCAGATGTCTACGTATCGTAGCAATAGAGTTCTAATGCTTCTTAAAACGCGATATCGCATCTCATTTCCATGTTTCATGGTAAGATATAATATGATTTGCGAAGTGATATGTATTCCTCGTCTACACTTCATCTGAATGTTAATGCGACACTTCCTTGCAAGGAAAGAGCGTTTGCAGATGTCTACGTATCGTAGCAATAGAGTTCTTATGATTCTTAAAACCGCGATATCGCATCTCATTTCTATGTTTCATGGTAAGATATAATATGATTTGCGAAGTGTTATGTACTCCTCGTCTACACTTCAAATGAATGTAAATGCGACACTTCCTTGAGAGGAAATAGCGTCTGCAGATGTCTAGGTATCGTAGCGATAGAGTTCTAATGCTTCTCAAAACACAATATCGCATCTCATTTCAATGTTTCATGGTAAGATATAATATGATTTGCGAAGTGTGATGTGTTCCTCGTCTACACTTCAAATGAATGTAAATGCGACACTTCCTTGAAAGGAAATAGCGATTGCAGATGTCTACCTATCGTAGCTGTAGAGTTCTAATGCTTATTAAAACGCCATATCGCATCTCATTTCTATGTCTCATGGTAAGATATAATATGATTTGCGAAGTGTTATGTATTCCTCGTCTACACTTCAAATGAATGTAAATGCGACACTTCCTTGCAAAGAAATAGCGTTTGCAGATGTCTACGTATCGTAGCAATAGATTTCTAATGCTTCTTAAAACGCGATATCGCATCTCATTACTATGTTTCATGGTAAGATATAATATGATTTGCGAAGCGTTATGTATTCCTCGTCTACACTTCAAATGAATGTGAATGCGACACTTCCTCGCTAGAAAATAGCGTTTGAAGATGTCTACGTATCGTAGCAATAGATTTCTAATGCTTTTTAAAACGCGATATCGCATCTCATTTCTATGTTTCATGGTAAGATATAATATGATTTTGCGAAGTGCTATGTATTCCTCGTCTACACTTCATATGAATGTAAAAGCGACACTTCCTTGCAAGGAAATAGCGTTTGCTGATGTCTAAGTATCGTAGCAATGGAGTTTTTATGATTCTTAGAACGCGATATCGCATCTCATTTCTATGTTTCATGGTAAGATATAATATAATTTGCGAAGTGTCATGTATTCCTCGTCTACACTTCAAATGAATGTAAATGCGACACTTCCTTGCAAGGAAATAGCGTTTGCAGATGTCTACGTATCGTAGCAATAGAGTTCTAATGCTTCTTAAAACGCGATATCGCATCTCATTTCTATGTTTCATGGTAAGATATAATATGATTTGCGAAGTGTTATGTATTCCTCGTCTACACTTCAAATGAATGTAAATGCGACACTTCCTTGCATGGAAATAGCGTTTGCAAATGTCTACCTATCGTAGCCATAGGGTTCTAATGCTTCTTAAAACGCGATATCGCATCTCATTTCTATGTTTCATGGTAAGATATAATATGATTTGCGAAGCGTTATGTATTCCTCGTCTACACTTCAAATGATTGTCAATGCGACACTTCCTCGCTAGAAAATTGCGTTTGAAGATATCTACGTATCGTAGCAATGGATTTCTAATGCTTTTTAAAACGCGATATCGCATCTCATTTCTATGTTTCATGGTAAGATATAATATGATTTGCGAAGTGCTATGTATTCCTCGTCTACACTTCAAATGAATGTAAATGCGACACTTCCTTGCAAGGGAATAGCGTTTGCAGATGTCTACGTATCGTAGCAAAGGAGTTCTTATGATTCTTAAAGCGCGATACCGATCTCAATTCTATGTTTCATGATAAGATATAATATGATTTGCGAAGTGTTATGTATTCCTCGTCTACACTTCATATGAATGTAAATGCGACACTTCCTTGCTAGGAAATAGCGTCTGCAGATGTCTAGGTATCGTAGCGATAGAGTTCTAGTGCTTCTTAAAACGCGATATCGCACTTCATTTCTATGTTTCTTGGTAAGATATAATATGATTTGCGAAGTGTTATGTATTCCTCGTCTACACTTCAAATGAATGTAAATGCGACACTTCGTTGCTAGGAAATAGCGTCTGCAGATGTCTAGGTATTGTAGCGATAGAGTTCTAATGCTTCTTAAAACGCGATATCGCACCTCATTTCTATGTTTCTTGGTAAGATATAATATGATTTGCGAAGTGTTATGTATTCCTCGTCTACACTTCAAATGAATGTAAATGCGACACTTCCTTGCAAAGAAATAGCGTTTGCAGATGTCTACGTATCGTAGCAATAGAGTTCTAATGCTTCTTAAAACGCGATATCGCATCTCATTTCCATGTTTCATGGTAAGATATAATATGATTTGCGAAGTGATATGTATTCCTCGTCTACACTTCATCTGAATGTTAATGCGACACTTCCTTGCAAGGAAAGAGCGTTTGCAGATGTCTACGTATCGTAGCAATAGAGTTCTTATGATTCTTAAAACCGCGATATCGCATCTCATTTCTATGTTTCATGGTAAGATATAATATGATTTGCGAAGTGTTATGTACTCCTCGTCTACACTTCAAATGAATGTAAATGCGACACTTCCTTGAGAGGAAATAGCGTCTGCAGATGTCTAGGTATCGTAGCGATAGAGTTCTAATGCTTCTCAAAACACAATATCGCATCTCATTTCAATGTTTCATGGTAAGATATAATATGATTTGCGAAGTGTGATGTGTTCCTCGTCTACACTTCAAATGAATGTAAATGCGACACTTCCTTGAAAGGAAATAGCGATTGCAGATGTCTACCTATCGTAGCAGTAGAGTTCTAATGCTTATTAAAACGCCATATCGCATCTCATTTCTATGTCTCATGGTAAGATATAATATGATTTGCGAAGCGTTATGTATTCCTCGTCTACACTTCAAATGAATGTGAATGCGACACTTCCTTGCAAGGAAAGAGCGTTTGCAGATGTCTACGTATCGTAGAAATAGAGTTCTAATGCTTCTTAAAACGCGATATCGCATCTCATTTCTATGTTTCATGGTAAGATATAATATGATTTGCGAAGTGTTATGTATTCCTCGTCTACACTTCAAATGAATGTAAATGCGACACTTCCTTGCAAGGAAATAGCGTTTGCAAATGTCTACCTATCGTAGCCATAGGGTTCTAATGCTTCTTAAAACGCGATATCGCATCTCATTTCTATGTTTCATGGTAAGATATAATATGATTTGCGAAGCGTTATGTATTCCTCGTCTACACTTCAAATGATTGTCAATGCGACACTTCCTCGCTAGAAAATTGCGTTTGAAGATATCTACGTATCGTAGCAATGGATTTCTAATGCTTTTTAAAACGTGATATCGCATCTCATTTCTATGTTTCATGGTAAGATATAATATGATTTGCGAAGTGCTATGTATTCCTCGTCTACACTTCAAATGAATGTAAATGCGACACTTCCTTGCAAGGAAATAGCGTTTGCAGATGTCTACGTATCGTAGCAAAGGAGTTCTTATGATTCTTAAAGCGCGATACCGATCTCAATTCTATGTTTCATGATAAGATATAATATGATTTGCGAAGTGTTATGTATTCCTCGTCTACACTTCATATGAATGTAAATGCGACACTTCCTTGCTAGGAAATAGCGTCTGCAGATGTCTAGGTATCGTAGCGATAGAGTTCTAGTGCTTCTTAAAACGCGATATCGCACTTCATTTCTATGTTTCTTGGTAAGATATAATATGATTTGCGAAGTGTTATGTATTCCTCGTCTACACTTCAAATGAATGTAAATGCGACACTTCCTTGCTAGGAAATAGCGTCTGCAGATGTCTAGGTATTGTAGCGATAGAGTTCTAATGCTTCTTAAAACGCGATATCGCACCTCATTTCTATGTTTCTTGGTAAGATATAATATGATTTGCGAAGTGTTATGTATTCCTCGTCTACACTTCATATGAATGTAAAAGCGACACTTCCTTGCAAGGAAATAGCGTTTGCAGATGTCTAAGTATCGTAGCAATAGAGTTTTTATGATTCTTAGAACGCGATATCGCATCTCATTTCTATGTTTCATGGTAAGATATAATATGATTTGCGAAGCGTTATGTATTCCTCGTCTACACTTCAAATGAATGTGAATGCGACACTTCCTCGCTAGAAAATAGCGTTTGAAGATGTCTACGTATCGTAGCAATAGATTTCTAATGCTTTTTAAAACGCGATATCGCATCTCATTTCTATGTTTCATGGTAAGATATAATATGATTTTGCGAAGTGCTATGTATTCCTCGTCTACACTTCAAATGAATGTAAATGCGACACTTCCTTGCTAGGAAATAGCGTTTGCAGATGTCTACGTATCGTAGCAATGGAGTTCTAATGCTTCTTAAAACGCGATATCGCATCTCATTTCCATGTTTCATGGTAAGATATAATATGATTTGCGAACTGTTATGTATTCCTCTTCTACACTTCATATGAATGTAAAAGCGACACTTCCTTGCAAGGAAATAGCGTTTGCAGATGTCTAAGTATCGTAGCAATAGAGTTTTTATGATTCTTAGAACGCGATATCGCATCTCATTTCTATGTTTCATGGTAAGATATAATATGATTTGCGAAGTGTCATGTATTCTTCGTCTACACTTCAAATGAATGTAAATGCGACACTTCCTTGCAAGGAAATAGCGTTTGCAGATGTCTACGTATCGTAGCAATAGAGTTCTAATGCTTCTTAAAACGCGAAATCGCATCTCACTTCCATGTTTCATGGTAAGATATAATATGATTTGCGAAGTGTTATGTATTCCTCGTCTACACTTCATATGAATGTTAATGCGACACTTCCTTGCAAGGAAAGAGCGTTTGCAGATGTCTACGTATCGTAGAAATAGAGTTCTAATGCTTCTTAAAACGCGATATCGCATCTCATTTCTATGTTTCATGGTAAGATATAATATGATTTGCGAAGTGTTATGTATTCCTCGTCTACACTTCAAATGAATGTAAATGCGACACTTCCTTGCAAGGAAATAGCGTTTGCAAATGTCTACCTATCGTAGCCATAGGGTTCTAATGCTTCTTAAAACGCGATATCGCATCTCATTCCTATGTTTCATGGTAAGATAGAATATGATTTGCGAAGTGTTATGTATTATTCGTCTACACTTCAAATGAATGTAAATGCGACACTTCCTTGCAAAGAAATAGCGCTTTCAGAAGTATACGTATCGTAGCAATAGATTTCTAATGCTTCTTAAAACGCGATATCGCATCTCATTTCTATGTTTCATGGTAAGATATAATATGATTTGCGAAGTGTCATGTATTCCTCGCCTACACTTCAAATGAATGTAAATGCGACACTTCCTTGCTAGGAAATAGCGTCTGCAGATGTCTAGGTATCGTAGCAATAGTGTTCTTATGATTCTTACAACGCGATATCGCATCTCATTTCTATGTTTCATGGTAATGTATAATATGATTTGCGAAGTGTTATGTATTCCTCGTCTACACTTCAAATGAATGTAAATGCGACACTTCCTTGCAAAGAAATAGCGTTTGCAGATGTCTACGTATCGTAGCAATAGATATCTAATTCTTCTTAAAACGCGATATCGCATCTCATTTCTATGTTTCATGGTAAGATACAATATGATTCGCGAAGTGTCATGTATTCCTCGTCTACACTTCAAATGAATGTGAATGCGACACTTCCTTGCAAAGAAATAGCGTTTGCAGATGTCTACGTATCGTAGCAATAGATTTCTAATGCTTCTTAAAACGCGATATCGCATCTCATTACTATGTTTCATGGTAAGATATAATATGATTTGCGAAGCGTTATGTATTCCTCGTCTACACTTCAAATGAATGTGAATGCGACACTTCCTCGCTAGAAAATAGCGTTTGAAGATGTCTACGTATCGTAGCAATAGATTTCTAATGCTTTTTAAAACGCGATATCGCATCTCATTTCTATGTTTCATGGTAAGATATAATATGATTTTGCGAAGTGCTATGTATTCCTCGTCTACACTTCATATGAATGTAAAAGCGACACTTCCTTGCAAGGAAATAGCGTTTGCTGATGTCTAAGTATCGTAGCAATGGAGTTTTTATGATTCTTAGAACGCGATATCGCATCTCATTTCTATGTTTCATGGTAAGATATAATATGATTTGCGAAGTGTCATGTATTCCTCGTCTACACTTCAAATGAATGTAAATGCGACACTTCCTTGCAAGGAAATAGCGTTTGCAGATGTCTACGTATCGTAGCAATAGAGTTCTAATGCTTCTTAAAACGCGATATCGCATCTCATTTCTATGTTTCATGGTAAGATATAATATGATTTGCGAAGTGTTATGTATTCCTCGTCTACACTTCAAATGAATGTAAATGCGACACTTCCTTGCAAGGAAATAGCGTTTGCAAATGTCTACCTATCGTAGCCATAGGGTTCTAATGCTTCTTAAAACGCGATATCGCATCTCATTTCTATGTTTCATGGTAAGATATAATATGATTTGCGAAGCGTTATGTATTCCTCGTCTACACTTCAAATGATTGTCAATGCGACACTTCCTCGCTAGAAAATTGCGTTTGAAGATATCTACGTATCGTAGCAATGGATTTCTAATGCTTTTTAAAACGCGATATCGCATCTCATTTCTATGTTTCATGGTAAGATATAATATGATTTGCGAAGTGCTATGTATTCCTCGTCTACACTTCAAATGAATGTAAATGCGACACTTCCTTGCAAGGGAATAGCGTTTGCAGATGTCTACGTATCGTAGCAAAGGAGTTCTTATGATTCTTAAAGCGCGATACCGATCTCAATTCTATGTTTCATGATAAGATATAATATGATTTGCGAAGTGTTATGTATTCCTCGTCTACACTTCATATGAATGTAAATGCGACACTTCCTTGCTAGGAAATAGCGTCTGCAGATGTTTAGGTATCGTAGCGATAGAGTTCTAGTGCTTCTTAAAACGCGATATCGCACTTCATTTCTATGTTTCTTGGTAAGATGTAATATGATTTGCGAAGTGTTATGTATTCCTCGTCTACACTTCAAATGAATGTAAATGCGACACTTCCTTGCTAGGAAATAGCGTCTGCAGATGTCTAGGTATTGTAGCGATAGAGTTCTAATGCTTCTTAAAACGCGATATCGCACCTCATTTCTATGTTTCTTGGTAAGATATAATATGATTTGCGAAGTGTTATGTATTCCTCGTCTACACTTCAAATGAATGTAAATGCGACACTTCCTTGCAAAGAAATAGCGTTTGCAGATGTCTACGTATCGTAGCAATAGAGTTCTAATGCTTCTTAAAACGCGATATCGCACCTCATTTCTATGTTTCTTGGTAAGATATAATATGATTTGCGAAGTGTTATGTATTCCTCGTCTACACTGCAAATGAATGTAAATGCGACACTTCCTTGCAAAGAAATAGCGTTTGCAGATGTCTACGTATCGTAGCAATAGAGTTCTAATGCTTCTTAAAACGCGATATCGCATCTCATTTCCATGTTTCATGGTAAGATATAATATGATTTGCGAAGTGATATGTATTCCTCGTCTACACTTCATCTGAATGTTAATGCGACACTTCCTTGCAAGGAAAGAGCGTTTGCAGATGTCTACGTATCGTAGCAATAGAGTTCTTATGATTCTTAAAACCGCGATATCGCATCTCATTTCTATGTTTCATGGTAAGATATAATATGATTTGCGAAGTGTTATGTACTCCTCGTCTACACTTCAAATGAATGTAAATGCGACACTTCCTTGAGAGGAAATAGCGTCTGCAGATGTCTAGGTATCGTAGCGATAGAGTTCTAATGCTTCTCAAAACACAATATCGCATCTCATTTCAATGTTTCATGGTAAGATATAATATGATTTGCGAAGTGTGATGTGTTCCTCGTCTACACTTCAAATGAATGTAAATGCGACACTTCCTTGAAAGGAAATAGCGATTGCAGATGTCTACCTATCGTAGCAGTAGAGTTCTAATGCTTATTAAAACGCCATATCGCATCTCATTTCTATGTCTCATGGTAAGATATAATATGATTTGCGAAGCGTTATGTATTCCTCGTCTACACTTCAAATGAATGTGAATGCGACACTTCCTCGCTAGAAAATAGCGTTTGAAGATGTCTACGTATCGTAGCAATAGATTTCTAATGCTTTTTAAAACGCGATATCGCATCTCATTTCTATGTTTCATGGTAAGATATAATATGATTTTGCGAAGTGCTATGTATTCCTCGTCTACACTTCATATGAATGTAAAAGCGACACTTCCTTGCAAGGAAATAGCGTTTGCTGATGTCTAAGTATCGTAGCAATGGAGTTTTTATGATTCTTAGAACGCGATATCGCATCTCATTTCTATGTTTCATGGTAAGATATAATATGATTTGCGAAGTGTCATGTATTCCTCGTCTACACTTCAAATGAATGTAAATGCGACACTTCCTTGCAAGGAAATAGCGTTTGCAGATGTCTACGTATCGTAGCAATAGAGTTCTAATGCTTCTTAAAACGCGATATCGCATCTCATTTCTATGTTTCATGGTAAGATATAATATGATTTGCGAAGTGTTATGTATTCCTCGTCTACACTTCAAATGAATGTAAATGCGACACTTCCTTGCAAGGAAATAGCGTTTGCAAATGTCTACCTATCGTAGCCATAGGGTTCTAATGCTTCTTAAAACGCGATATCGCATCTCATTTCTATGTTTCATGGTAAGATATAATATGATTTGCGAAGCGTTATGTATTCCTCGTCTACACTTCAAATGATTGTCAATGCGGCACTTCCTCGCTAGAAAATTGCGTTTGAAGATATCTACGTATCGTAGCAATGGATTTCTAATGCTTTTTAAAACGCGATATCGCATCTCATTTCTATGTTTCATGGTAAGATATAATATGATTTGCGAAGTGCTATGTATTCCTCGTCTACACTTCAAATGAATGTAAATGCGACACTTCCTTGCAAGGGAATAGCGTTTGCAGATGTCTACGTATCGTAGCAAAGGAGTTCTTATGATTCTTAAAGCGCGATACCGATCTCAATTCTATGTTTCATGATAAGATATAATATGATTTGCGAAGTGTTATGTATTCCTCGTCTACACTTCATATGAATGTAAATGCGACACTTCCTTGCTAGGAAATAGCGTCTGCAGATGTCTAGGTATCGTAGCGATAGAGTTCTAGTGCTTCTTAAAACGCGATATCGCACTTCATTTCTATGTTTCTTGGTAAGATATAATATGATTTGCGAAGTGTTATGTATTCCTCGTCTACACTTCAAATGAATGTAAATGCGACACTTCCTTGCTAGGAAATAGCGTCTGCAGATGTCTAGGTATTGTAGCGATAGAGTTCTAATGCTTCTTAAAACGCGATATCGCACCTCATTTCTATGTTTCTTGGTAAGATATAATATGATTTGCGAAGTGTTATGTATTCCTCGTCTACACTTCAAATGAATGTAAATGCGACACTTCCTTGCAAAGAAATAGCGTTTGCAGATGTCTACGTATCGTAGCAATAGAGTTCTAATGCTTCTTAAAACGCGATATCGCATCTCATTTCCATGTTTCATGGTAAGATATAATATGATTTGCGAAGTGATATGTATTCCTCGTCTACACTTCATCTGAATGTTAATGCGACACTTCCTTGCAAGGAAAGAGCGTTTGCAGATGTCTACGTATCGTAGCAATAGAGTTCTTATGATTCTTAAAACCGCGATATCGCATCTCATTTCTATGTTTCATGGTAAGATATAATATGATTTGCGAAGTGTTATGTACTCCTCGTCTACACTTCAAATGAATGTAAATGCGACACTTCCTTGAGAGGAAATAGCGTCTGCAGATGTCTAGGTATCGTAGCGATAGAGTTCTAATGCTTCTCAAAACACAATATCGCATCTCATTTCAATGTTTCATGGTAAGATATAATATGATTTGCGAAGTGTGATGTGTTCCTCGTCTACACTTCAAATGAATGTAAATGCGACACTTCCTTGAAAGGAAATAGCGATTGCAGATGTCTACCTATCGTAGCAGTAGAGTTCTAATGCTTATTAAAACGCCATATCGCATCTCATTTCTATGTCTCATGGTAAGATATAATATGATTTGCGAAGCGTTATGTATTCCTCGTCTACACTTCAAATGAATGTGAATGCGACACTTCCTTGCAAGGAAAGAGCGTTTGCAGATGTCTACGTATCGTAGAAATAGAGTTCTAATGCTTCTTAAAACGCGATATCGCATCTCATTTCTATGTTTCATGGTAAGATATAATATGATTTGCGAAGTGTTATGTATTCCTCGTCTACACTTCAAATGAATGTAAATGCGACACTTCCTTGCAAGGAAATAGCGTTTGCAAATGTCTACCTATCGTAGCCATAGGGTTCTAATGCTTCTTAAAACGCGATATCGCATCTCATTTCTATGTTTCATGGTAAGATATAATATGATTTGCGAAGCGTTATGTATTCCTCGTCTACACTTCAAATGATTGTCAATGCGACACTTCCTCGCTAGAAAATTGCGTTTGAAGATATCTACGTATCGTAGCAATGGATTTCTAATGCTTTTTAAAACGCGATATCGCATCTCATTTCTATGTTTCATGGTAAGATATAATATGATTTGCGAAGTGCTATGTATTCCTCGTCTACACTTCAAATGAATGTAAATGCGACACTTCCTTGCAAGGAAATAGCGTTTGCAGATGTCTACGTATCGTAGCAAAGGAGTTCTTATGATTCTTAAAGCGCGATACCGATCTCAATTCTATGTTTCATGATAAGATATAATATGATTTGCGAAGTGTTATGTATTCCTCGTCTACACTTCATATGAATGTAAATGCGACACTTCCTTGCTAGGAAATAGCGTCTGCAGATGTCTAGGTATCGTAGCGATAGAGTTCTAGTGCTTCTTAAAACGCGATATCGCACTTCATTTCTATGTTTCTTGGTAAGATATAATATGATTTGCGAAGTGTTATGTATTCGTCGTCTACACTTCAAATGGATGTAAATGCGACACTTCCTTGCTAGGAAATAGCGTCTGCAGATGTCTAGGTATTGTAGCGATAGAGTTCTAATGCTTCTTAAAACGCGATATCGCACCTCATTTCTATGTTTCTTGGTAAGATATAATATGATTTGCGAAGTGTTATGTATTCCTCGTCTACACTTCATATGAATGTAAAAGCGACACTTCCTTGCAAGGAAATAGCGTTTGCAGATGTCTAAGTATCGTAGCAATAGAGTTTTTATGATTCTTAGAACGCGATATCGCATCTCATTTCTATGTTTCATGGTAAGATATAATATGATTTGCGAAGCGTTATGTATTCCTCGTCTACACTTCAAATGAATGTGAATGCGACACTTCCTCGCTAGAAAATAGCGTTTGAAGATGTCTACGTATCGTAGCAATAGATTTCTAATGCTTTTTAAAACGCGATATCGCATCTCATTTCTATGTTTCATGGTAAGATATAATATGATTTTGCGAAGTGCTATGTATTCCTCGTCTACACTTCAAATGAATGTAAATGCGACACTTCCTTGCTAGGAAATAGCGTTTGCAGATGTCTACGTATCGTAGCAATGGAGTTCTAATGCTTCTTAAAACGCGATATCGCATCTCATTTCCATGTTTCATGGTAAGATATAATATGATTTGCGAACTGTTATGTATTCCTCTTCTACACTTCATATGAATGTAAAAGCGACACTTCCTTGCAAGGAAATAGCGTTTGCAGATGTCTAAGTATCGTAGCAATAGAGTTTTTATGATTCTTAGAACGCGATATCGCATCTCATTTCTATGTTTCATGGTAAGATATAATATGATTTGCGAAGTGTCATGTATTCTTCGTCTACACTTCAAATGAATGTAAATGCGACACTTCCTTGCAAGGAAATAGCGTTTGCAGATGTCTACGTATCGTAGCAATAGAGTTCTAATGCTTCTTAAAACGCGAAATCGCATCTCACTTCCATGTTTCATGGTAAGATATAATATGATTTGCGAAGTGTTATGTATTCCTCGTCTACACTTCAAATGAATGTAAATGCGACACTTCCTTGCAAGGAAATAGCGTTTGCAAATGTCTACCTATCGTAGCCATAGGGTTCTAATGCTTCTTAAAACGCGATATCGCATCTCATTCCTATGTTTCATGGTAAGATAGAATATGATTTGCGAAGTGTTATGTATTATTCGTCTACACTTCAAATGAATGTAAATGCGACACTTCCTTGCAAAGAAATAGCGCTTTCAGAAGTATACGTATCGTAGCAATAGATTTCTAATGCTTCTTAAAACGCGATATCGCATCTCATTTCTATGTTTCATGGTAAGATATAATATGATTTGCGAAGTGTCATGTATTCCTCGCCTACACTTCAAATGAATGTAAATGCGACACTTCCTTGCTAGGAAATAGCGTCTGCAGATGTCTAGGTATCGTAGCAATAGTGTTCTTATGATTCTTACAACGCGATATCGCATCTCATTTCTATGTTTCATGGTAATGTATAATATGATTTGCGAAGTGTTATGTATTCCTCGTCTACACTTCAAATGAATGTAAATGCGACACTTCCTTGCAAAGAAATAGCGTTTGCAGATGTCTACGTATCGTAGCAATAGATATCTAATTCTTCTTAAAACGCGATATCGCATCTCATTTCTATGTTTCATGGTAAGATACAATATGATTCGCGAAGTGTCATGTATTCCTCGTCTACACTTCAAATGAATGTGAATGCGACACTTCCTCGCTAGGAAATAGCGTTTGCAGATGTCTAGGTATCGTAGTAATAGAGTTCTTATGATTCTTAAAACGCGATATCGCATCTCATTTCTATGGTTTATGGTAAGATATAATATGATTTGCGAAGTGTCATGTATTCCTCGTCTACACTTCAAATGAATGTAAATGCGACACTTCCTTGCAAGGAAATAGCGGCTGCAGATGTCTACGTATCGTAGCAATAGAGTTCTAATTCTTCTTAAAACGCGATATCGCATCTCATTTCTATGTTTCATGATAAGATATAATATGATTTGCGAAGTGTTATGTATTCCTCGTCTACACTTCATATGAATGTAAAAGCGACACTTACTTGCAAGGAAATAGCGTTTGCAGATGTCTAAGTATCGTAGCAATAGAGTTTTTATGATTCTTAGAACGCGATATCGCATCTCATTTCTATGTTTCATGGTAAGATATAATATGATTTGCGAAGCGTTATGTATTCCTCGTCTACACTTCAAATGAATGTGAATGCGACACTTCCTCGCTAGAAAATAGCGTTTGAAGATGTCTACATATCGTAGCAATAGATTTCTAATGCTTTTTAAAACGCGATATCGCATCTCATTTCTATGTTTCATGGTAAGATATAATATGATTTTGCGAAGTGCTATGTATTCCTCGTCTACACTTCAAATGAATGTAAATGCGACACTTCCTTGCAAAGAAATAGCGTTTGCAGATGTCTACGTATCGTAGCAATGGAGTTCTAATGCTTCTTAAAACGCGATATCGCATCTCATTTCCATGTTTCATGGTAAGATATAATATGATTTGCGAAGTGATATGTATTCCTCGTCTACACTTCAAATGAATGTAAATGCGACACTTCCTTGAAAGGAAATAGCGTTTGCAGATGTCTACCTATCGTAGCAGTAGAGTTCTAATGCTTATTAAAACGCCATATCGCATCTCATTTCTATGTTTCATGGTAAGATATAATATGATTTGCGAAGTGATATGTATTCCTCGTCTACACTTCATATGAATGTTAATGCGACACTTCCTTGCAAGGAAAGAAGGTTTGCAGTGTCTACGTATCGTAGCAATAGAGTTCTTATGATTCTTAAAACCGCGATATCGCATCTCATTTCTATATTTCATGGTAAGATATAATATGATTTGCGAAGTGTCATGTATTCCTCGTCTACACTTCAAATGAATGTAAATGCGACACTTCCTTGAAAGGAAATAGCGATTGCAGATGTCTACCTATCGTAGCAATAGAGTTCTAATTCTTCTTAAAACGCGATATCGCATCTCATTTCTATGTTTCATGGTAAGATATAATATGATTTGCGAAGTGTTATGTATTCCTCGTCTACACTTCAAATGAATGTAAATGCGACACTTCCTTGCAAAGAAATAGCGTTTGCAGATGTCTACGTATCGTAGCAATAGATTTCTAATGCTTCTTAAAACGCGATATCGCACCTCATTTCTATGTTTCATGGTAAGATATAATATGATTTGCGAAGTGTTATGTATTCCTCGTCTACACTTCAAATGAATGTAAATGCGACACTTCCTTGCAAAGAAATAGCTTTTGCAGATGTCTATCTATCGTAGCAATAGAGTTCTTATGATTCTTAAAACCGCGATATCGCATCTCATTTCTATGTTTCATGGTAAGATATAATATGATTTGCGAAGTGTTATGTACTCCTCGTCTACACTTCAAATGAATGTAAATGCGACACTTCCTTGAGAGGAAATAGCGTCTGCAGATGTCTAGGTATCGTAGCGATAGAGTTCTAATGCTTCTCAAAACACAATATCGCATCTCATTTCAATGTTTCATGGTAAGATATAATATGATTTGCGAAGTGTGATGTATTCCTCGTCTACACTTCAAATGAATGTAAATGCGACACTTCCTTGAAAGGAAATAGCGTTTGCAGATGTCTACCTATAGTAGCAGTAGAGTTCTAATGCTTATTAAAACGCCATATCGCATCTCATTTCTATGTTTCATGGTAAGATATAATATGATTTGCGAAGTGTTATGTATTCCTCGTCTACACTTCAAATGAATGTAAATGCGACACTTCCTTGCAAGGAAATAGCGGCTGCAGATGTCTACGTATCGTAGCAATAGAGTTCTAATTCTTCTTGAAACGCGATATCGCATCTCATTTCTATGTTTCATGGTAAGATATAATATGATTTGCGAAGCGTTATGTATTCCTCGTCTACACTTCAAATGATTGTGAATGCAACACTTCCTCGCTAGAAAATAGCGTTTGAAGATGTCTACGTATCGTAGCAATAGATTTCTAATGCTTTTTAAAACGCGATATCGCATCTCATTTCTATGTTTCATGGTAAGATATAATATGATTTTGCGAAGTGCTATGTATTCCTCGTCTACACTTCAAATGAATGTAAATGCGACACTTCCTTGCAAGGAAATAGCGTTTGCAAATGTCTACCTATCGTAGCCATAGGGTTCTAATGCTTCTTAAAACGCGATATCGCATCGCATTCCTATGTTTCATGGTAAGATAGAATATGATTTGCGAAGTGTTATGAATTCCTCGTCTACACCTCAAATGAATGTAAATGCGACACTTCCTTGCAAAGAAATAGCGTTTGCAGATGTCTACGTATCGTAGCAATAGATATCTAATGCTTCTTAAAACGCGATATCGCATCTCATTTCTATGTTTCATGGTAAGATATAATATGATTTGCGAAGTGTTATGTATTCCTCGTCTACACTTCAAATGAATGTAAATGCGACACTTCCTTGCTAGGAAATAGCGTTTGCAGATGTCTACGTATCGTAGCAATGGAGTTCTAATGCTTCTTAAAACGCGATATCGCATCTCATTTCCATGTTTCATGGTAAGATATAATATGATTTGCGAAGTGTTATGTATTCCTCGTCTACACTTCAAATGAATGTAAATGCGACACTTCCTTGCTAGGAAATAGCGTTTGCAGATGTCTACGTATCGTAGCAATGGAGTTCTAATGCTTCTTAAAACGCGATATCGCATCTCATTTCCATGTTTCATGGTAAGATATAATATGATTTGCGAACTGTTATGTATTCCTCGTCTACACTTCAAATGAATGTAAATGCGACACTTCCTTGCAAAGAAATAGCGTTTGCAGATGTCTACGTATCGTAGCAATAGAGTTCTAATGCTTCTTAAAACGCGATATCGCATCTCACTTCCATGTTTCATGGTAAGATATAATATGATTTGCGAAGTGTTATGTATTCCTCGTCTACACTTCATATGAATGTTAATGCGACACTTCCTTGCAAGGAAAGAGCGTTTGCAGATGTCTACGTATCGTAGAAATAAAGTTCTAATGCTTTTTAAAACGCGATATCGCATCTCATTTCTATGTTTCATGGTAAGATATAATATGATTTGCGAAGTGTTATGTATTCCTCGTCTACACTTCAAATGAATGTAAATGCGACACTTCCTTGCAAGGAAATAGCGTTTGCAAATGTCTACCTATCGTAGCCATAGGGTTCTAATGCTTCTTAAAACGCGATATCGCATCACATTTCTATGTTTCATGGTAAGATAGAATATGATTTGCGAAGTGTTATGTATTATTCGTCTACACTTCAAATGAATGTAAATGCGACACTTCCTTGCAAGGAAAGAGCGTTTGCAGATGTCTACGTATCGTAGAAATAGAGTTCTAATGCTTCTTAAAACGCGATATCGCATCTCATTTCTATGTTTCATGGTAAGATATAATATGATT
Source organism: Xylocopa sonorina (assembly GCF_050948175.1). NCBI lineage: Eukaryota > Metazoa > Arthropoda > Insecta > Hymenoptera > Apidae > Xylocopa > Xylocopa sonorina. The sequence continues at coordinate 206,818 of NW_027490399.1, read as the reverse complement.
TGCGAAGTGTTATGCATTCCTCGTCTACACTTCAAATGAATGTGAATGCGACACTTCCTCGCTAGGAAATAGCGTTTGCAGATGTCTAGGTATCGTAGTAATAGAGTTCTTATGATTCTAAAAACGCGATATCGCATCTCATTTCTATGGTTTATGGTAAGATATAATATGATTTGCGAAGTGTCATGTATTCCTCGTCTACACTTCAAATGAATGTAAATGCGACACTTCCTTGCAAGGAAATAGCGTCTGCAGATGTCTAAGTATCGTAGCAATAGAGTTTTTATGATTCTTAAAACGCGATATCGATCTCAATTCTATGTTTCATGATAAGATATAATATGATTTGTGAAGTGTTATGTATTCCTCGTCTACACTTCAAATGAATGTAAATGCGACACTACCTTCCAAGGAAATAGCGTTTGCAGATGTCTATCTATCGTAGCAATAGGGTTCTAGTGCTTCTTAAAACGCGATATCGCATCTCATTTCTATGTGTCATGGTAAGATATAATATGATTTGCGAAGTGTTATGTATTCCTCGTCTACACTTCAAATGAATGTAAATGCGACACTTCCTTGCAAAGAAGTAGCGTTTGCAGATGTCTACGTATCGTAGCAATAGAGTTCTAATGCTTCTCAAAACGCGATATCGCATCTCACTTCCATGTTTCATGGTAAGATATAATATGATTTGCGAAGTGTTATGTATTCCTCGTCTACACTTCATATGAATGTTAATGCGACACTTCCTTGCAAGGAAAGAGCGTTTGCAGATGTCTACGTATCGTAGAAATAAAGTTCTAATGCTTTTTAGAACGCGATATCGCATCTCATTTCTATGTTTCATGGTAAGATATAATATGATTTGCGAAGTGTTATGAATTCCTCGTCTACACTTCAAATGAATGTAAATGCGACACTTCCTTGCAAGGAAATAGCGTTTGCAAATGTCTACCTATCGTAGCCATAGGGTTCTAATGCTTCTTAAAACGAGATATCGCATCTCATTTCTATGTTTCATGGTAAGATAGAATATGATTTGCGAAGTGTTATGTATTATTCGTCTACACTTCAAATGAATGTAAATGCGATACTTCCTTGCAAAGAAATAGCGTTTTCAGAAGTCTACGTATCGTAGCAATAGATTTCTAATGCTTCTTAAAACGCGATATCGCATCTCATTTCTATGTTTCATGGTAAGATATAATCTGATTTGGGAAGTGTCATGTATTCCTCGCCTACACTTCAAATGAATGTAAATGCGACACTTCCTTGCAAGGAAATAGCGTTTGCAGATGTCTACGTATCGCAGCAAAGGAGTTCTTATGATTCTTAAAACGCGATATCGATCTCAATTCTATGTTTCATGATAAGATATAATATGATTTGCGAAGTGTTATGTATTCCTCGTCTACACTTCAAATGAATGTAAATGCGACACTTCCTTGCAAAGAAATAGCGTTTGCAGATGTCTACGTATCGTAGCAATGGAGTTCTAATGCTTCTTAAAACGCGATATCGCATCTCATTTCCATGTTTCATGGTAAGATATAATATGATTTGCGAAGTGATATGTATTCCTCGTCTACACTTCAAATGAATGTAAATGCGACACTTCCTTGAAAGGAAATAGCGTTTGCAGATGTCTACCTATCGTAGCAGTAGAGTTCTAATGCTTATTAAAACGCCATATCGCATCTCATTTCTATGTTTCATGGTAAGATATAATATGATTTGCGAAGTGATATGTATTCCTCGTCTACACTTCATATGAATGTTAATGCGACACTTCCTTGCAAGGAAAGAAGGTTTGCAGATGTCTACGTATCGTAGCAATAGAGTTCTTATGATTCTTAAAACCGCGATATCGCATCTCATTTCTATATTTCATGGTAAGATATAATATGATTTGCGAAGTGTCATGTATTCCTCGTCTACACTTCAAATGAATGTAAATGCGACACTTCCTTGAAAGGAAATAGCGATTGCAGATGTCTACCTATCGTAGCAATAGAGTTCTAATTCTTCTTAAAACGCGATATCGCATCTCATTTCTATGTTTCATGGTAAGATATAATATGATTTGCGAAGTGTTATGTATTCCTCGTCTACACTTCAAATGAATGTAAATGCGACACTTCCTTGCAAAGAAATAGCGTTTGCAGATGTCTACGTATCGTAGCAATAGATTTCTAATGCTTCTTAAAACGCGATATCGCACCTCATTTCTATGTTTCATGGTAAGATATAATATGATTTGCGAAGTGTTATGTATTGCTCGTCTACACTTCAAATGAATGTAAATGCGACACTTCCTTGCAAAGAAATAGCGTTTGCAGATGTCTATCTATCGTAGCAATAGAGTTCTTATGATTCTTAAAACCGCGATATCGCATCTCATTTCTATGTTTCATGGTAAGATATAATATGATTTGCGAAGTGTTATGTACTCCTCGTCTACACTTCAAATGAATGTAAATGCGACACTTCCTTGCAAGGAAATAGCGGCTGCAGATGTCTACGTATCGTAGCAATAGAGTTCTAATTCTTCTTAAAACGCGATATCGCATCTCATTTCTATGTTTCATGGTAAGATATAATATGATTTGCGAAGCGTTATGTATTCCTCGTCTACACTTCAAATGATTGTGAATGCAACACTTCCTCGCTAGAAAATAGCGTTTGAAGATGTCTACGTATCGTAGCAATAGATTTCTAATGCTTTTTAAAACGCGATATCGCATCTCATTTCTATGTTTCATGGTAAGATATAATATGATTTTGCGAAGTGCTATGTATTCCTCGTCTACACTTCAAATGAATGTAAATGCGACACTTCCTTGCAAGGAAATAGCGTTTGCAAATGTCTACCTATCGTAGCCATAGGGTTCTAATGCTTCTTAAAACGCGATATCGCATCGCATTCCTATGTTTCATTGTAAGATAGAGTATGATTTGCGAAGTGTCATGTATTCCTCGTCTACACTTCAAATGAATGTAAATGCGACACTTCCCTGCAAGGAAATAGCGTTTGCCGATGTCTACGTATCGTAGCAAAGGAGTTCTTATGATTCTTAAAACGCGGTATCGTACCTCATTTCTATGTTTCATGGTAAGATTTAATAAGATTTGCGAAGTGTCATGTATTCCTCGTCTACACTTCAAATGAATGTAAATGCGACACTTCCTTGCAAGGAAATAGCGTTTGCAGATGTCTACGTGTCGTAGCAAAGGAGTTCTTATGATTCTTAAAACGCGATATCGATCTCAATTCTATGTATCATGATAAGATATAATATGATTTGCGAAGTGTTATGTATTCCTCGTCTACACTTCAAGTGAATGTAAATGCGACACTTCCTTGCAAGGAAATAGCGTTTGCAGATGTCTACGTATCGTAGCAATAGAGTTCTTATGATTCTTAAAACGCGATATAGCATCTCATTTCTATGTTTCATGGTAAGATATAATATGATTTTCGAAGTGTTATATATTCCTCGTCTACACGTCAAATGAATGTAAATGCGACACATCCTTGCAAGGAAATAGCATTTGCAGATGTCTACGTATCGTAGCAATAGGGTTCTTATGATTCTCAAAACGCGATATCGCATCTCACTTCTATGTTTCATGGTAAGATATAATATGATTTGCGAAGTGTTATGTATTCCTCGTCTACACTTCAAATGAATGTAAATGCGAAACTTCCTTGCTAGGAAATAGCGTCTGCAGATGTCTAGGCATCGTAGCGATAGAGTTCTAATGCTTCTTAAAACGCGGTATCGCACCTCATTTCTATGTTTCATGGTAAGATATAATAAGATTTGCGAAGTGTTATGTACTCCTCGTCTACACTTCAAATGAATGTAAATGCGACTCTTCCTTGAAATGAAATAGCGTCTGCAGATGGCTAGGTATCGTAGCGATAGGGTTCTAATGTTTCTCAAAACACAATATCGCATCTCATTTCTATGTTTCATGGTAAGATATAATATGATTTGCGAAGTGTTGTTTATTCTTCGTCTACACTTCAAATGAATGTAAATGCGACACTTCCTTGCTAGGAAATAGCGTCTGCAGATGTCTAGGTATCGTAGCGATAGAGTTCTAGTGCTTCTTAAAACGCGATATCGCACCTCATTTCTATGTTTCTCGGTATGATATAATATGATTTGCGAAGTGTTATGTATTCCTCGTCTACAATTCAAATGAATGTAAATGCGACACTACCTTGCAAAGAAATAGCGTTTGCAGATGTCTACGTATCGTAGCAATGGAGTTCTAATGCTTCTTAAAACGCGATATCGCATCTCATTTCCATGTTTCATGGTAAGATATAATATGATTTGCGAAGTGATATGTATTCCTCGTCTACACTTCATATGAATGTTAATGCGACACTTCCTTGCAAGGAAAGAGCGTTTGCAGATGTCTACGTATCGTAGCAATAGAGTTCTTATGATTCTTAAAACCGAGATATCGCATCTCATTTCTATGCTTCATGGTAAGATATAATATGATTTGCGAAGTGTTATGTACTCCTCGTCTACACTTCAAATGAATGTAAATGCGACACTTCCTTGAGAGGAAATAGCGTCTGCAGATGTCTAGGTATCGTAGCGATAGAGTTCTAATGCTTCTCAAAACACAATATCGCATCTCATTTCAATGTTTCATGGTAAGATATAATATGATTTGCGAAGTGTGATGTATTCCTCGTCTACACTTCAAATGAATGTAAATGCGACACTTCCTTGAAAGGAAATAGCGTTTGCAGATGTCTACCTATCGTAGCAGTAGAGTTCTAATGCTTATTAAAACGCCATATCGCATCTCATTTCTATGTTTCATGGTAAGATATAATATGATTTGCGAAGTGTTATGTATTCCTCGTCTACACTTCAAATGAATGTAAATGCGACACTTCCTTGCAAAGAAATAGCGTTTGCAGATGTCTACGTATCGTAGCAATAGATTTCTAATGCTTCTTAAAACGCGATATCGCATCTCATTTCTATGTTTCATGGTAAGATATAATATGTTGTGCGAAGTGTTATGTATTCCTCGTCTACATTTCAAATGAATGTAAATGCGACACTTCCTAGCAAAGAAATAGCGTTTGCAGATGTCTACGTATCGTAGCAATAGATATCTAATGCTTCTTAAAACGCGATATCGCATCTCATTTCTATGTTTCATGGTAAGATACAATATGATTCGCGATGTGTCATGTATTCCTCGTCTACACTTCAAATGAATGTGAATGCGACACTTCCTCGCTAGGAAATAGCGTTTGCAGATATCTAGGTATCGTAGGAATAGAGTTCTTATGATTCTTAAAACGCGATATCGCATCTCATTTCTATGGTTTATGGTAAGATATAATATGATTTGCGAAGTGTCATGTATTCCTCGTCTACACTTCAAATGAATGTAAATGCGACACTTCCTTGTAAGGAAATAGCGTCTGCAGATGTCTACGTATCGTAGCAATAGAGTTCTAATTCTTCTTAAAACGCGATATCGCATCTCATTTCTATGTTTCATGGTAAGATATAATATGATTTGCGAAGTGTTATGTATTCCTCGTCTACACTTCATATGAATGTAAAAGCGACACTTCCTTGCAAGGAAATAGCGTTCGCAGATGTCTAAGTATCGTAGCAATAGAGTTTTCATGATTCATGGAACGCGATATCGCATCTCATTTCTATGTTTCATGGTAAGATATAATATGATTTGCGAAGCGTTATGTATTCCTCGTCTACACTTCAAATGAATGTGAATGCGACACTTCCTCGCTAGAAAATAGCGTTTGAAGATGTCTACGTATCGTAGCAATAGATTCCTAATGCTTTTTAGAACGCGATATCGCATCTCATTTCTATGTTTCATGGTAAGATATAATATGATTTGCGAAGTGTTATGTATTCCTCGTCTACACTTCAAATGAATGTAAATGCGAAACTTCCTTGCTAGGAAATAGCGTCTGCAGATGTCTAGGCATCGTAGCGATAGAGTTCTAGTGCTTCTTAAAACGCGATATCGCACCTCATTTCTATGTTTCTTGGTATGATATAATATGATTTGCGAAGTGTTATGTATTCCTCGTCTACACTTCAAATGAATGTAAATGCGACTCTTCCTTGAAATGAAATAGCGTCTGCAGATGGCTAGGTATCGTAGCGATAGGGTTCTAATGTTTCTCAAAACACAATATCGCATCTCATTTCTATGTTTCATGGTAAGATATAATATGATTTGCGAAGTGTTGTTTATTCTTCGTCTACACTTCAAATGAATGTAAATGCGACACTTCCTTGCTAGGAAATAGCGTCTGCAGATGTCTAGGTATCGTAGCGATAGAGTTCTAGTGCTTCTTAAAACGCGATATCGCACCTCATTTCTATGTTTCTCGGTATGATATAATATGATTTGCGAAGTGTTATGTATTCCTCGTCTACAATTCAAATGAATGTAAATGCGACACTACCTTGCAAAGAAATAGCGTTTGCAGATGTCTACGTATCGTAGCAATGGAGTTCTAATGCTTCTTAAAACGCGATATCGCATCTCATTTCCATGTTTCATGGTAAGATATAATATGATTTGCGAAGTGATATGTATTCCTCGTCTACACTTCATATGAATGTTAATGCGACACTTCCTTGCAAGGAAAGAGCGTTTGCAGATGTCTACGTATCGTAGCAATAGAGTTCTTATGATTCTTAAAACCGAGATATCGCATCTCATTTCTATGCTTCATGGTAAGATATAATATGATTTGCGAAGTGTTATGTACTCCTCGTCTACACTTCAAATGAATGTAAATGCGACACTTCCTTGAGCGGAAATAGCGTCTGCAGATGTCTAGGTATCGTAGCGATAGAGTTCTAATGCTTCTCAAAACACAATATCGCATCTCATTTCAATGTTTCATGGTAAGATATAATATGATTTGCGAAGTGTGATGTATTCCTCGTCTACACTTCAAATGAATGTAAATGCGACACTTCCTTGAAAGGAAATAGCGTTTGCAGATGTCTACGTATCGTAGCAATAGATTTCTAATGCTTCTTAAAACGCGATATCGCATCTCATTTCTATGTTTCATGGTAAGATATAATATGTTGTGCGAAGTGTTATGTATTCCTCGTCTACATTTCAAATGAATGTAAATGCGACACTTCCTAGCAAAGAAATAGCGTTTGCAGATGTCTACGTATCGTAGCAATAGATATCTAATGCTTCTTAAAACGCGATATCGCATCTCATTTCTATGTTTCATGGTAAGATACAATATGATTCGCGATGTGTCATGTATTCCTCGTCTACACTTCAAATGAATGTGAATGCGACACTTCCTCGCTAGGAAATAGCGTTTGCAGATATCTAGGTATCGTAGGAATAGAGTTCTTATGATTCTTAAAACGCGATATCGCATCTCATTTCTATGGTTTATGGTAAGATATAATATGATTTGCGAAGTGTCATGTATTCCTCGTCTACACTTCAAATGAATGTAAATGCGACACTTGCTTGCAAGGAAATAGCGTCTGCAGATGTCTACGTATCGTAGCAATAGAGTTCTAATTCTTCTTAAAACGCGATATCGCATCTCATTTCTATGTTTCATGGTAAGATATAATATGATTTGCGAAGTGTTATGTATTCCTCGTCTACACTTCATATGAATGTAAAAGCGACACTTCCTTGCAAGGAAATAGCGTTCGCAGATGTCTAAGTATCGTAGCAATAGAGTTTTCATGATTCATGGAACGCGATATCGCATCTCATTTCTATGTTTCATGGTAAGATATAATATGATTTGCGAAGCGTTATGTATTCCTCGTCTACACTTCAAATGAATGTGAATGCGACACTTCCTCGCTAGAAAATAGCGTTTGAAGATGTCTACGTATCGTAGCAATAGATTTCTAATGCTTTTTAGAACGCGATATCGCATCTCATTTCTATGTTTCATGGTAAGATATAATATGATTTGCGAAGTGTTATGTATTCCTCGTCTACACTTCAAATGAATGTAAATGCGAAACTTCCTTGCTAGGAAATAGCGTCTGCAGATGTCTAGGCATCGTAGCGATAGAGTTCTAGTGCTTCTTAAAACGCGATATCGCACCTCATTTCTATGTTTCTTGGTATGATATAATATGATTTGCGAAGTGTTATGTATTCCTCGTCTACACTTCAAATGAATGTAAATGCGACACTTCCTTGCAAAGAAATAGCGTTTGCAGATGTCTACGTATCGTAGCAATGGAGTTCTAATGCTTCTTAAAACGCGATATCGCATCTCATTTCAATGTTTCATGGTAAGATATAATATGATTTGCGAAGTGTGATGTATTCCTCGTCTACACTTCAAATGAATGTAAATGCGACACTTCCTTGAAAGGAAATAGCGTTTGCAGATGTCTACGTATCGTAGCAATAGATTTCTAATGCTTCTTAAAACGCGATATCGCATCTCATTTCTATGTTTCATGGTAAGATATAATATGATGTGCGAAGTGTTATGTATTCCTCGTCTACACTTCAAATGAATGAAAATGCGACACTTCCTAGCAAAGAAATAGCGTTTGCAGATGTCTACGTATCGTAGCAATAGATATCTAATGCTTCTTAAAACGCGATATCGCATCTCATTTCTATGTTTCATGGTAAGGTACAATATGATTCGCGATGTGCCATGTATTCCTCGTCTACACTTCAAATGAATGTGAATGCGACACTTCCTCGCTAGGAAATAGCGTTTGCAGATATCTAGGTATCGTAGTAATAGAGTTCTTATGATTCTTAAAACGCGATATCGCATCTCATTTCTATGGTTTATGGTAAGATATAATATGATTTGCGAAGTGTCATGTATTCCTCGTCTACACTTCAAATGAATGTAAATGCGACACTTCCTTGCAAGGAAATAGCGTCTGCAGATGTCTACGCATCGTAGCAATAGAGTTCTAATTCTTCTTAAAACGCGATATCGCATCTCATTTCTATGTTTCATGGTAAGATATAATATGATTTGCGAAATGTTATGTATTCCTCGTCTACACTTCATATGAATGTAAAAGCGACACTTCCTTGCATGGAAATAGCGTTCGCAGATGTCTAAGTATCGTAGCAATAGAGTTTTTATGATTCATGGAACGCGATATCGCATCTCATTCCTATGTTTCATGGTAAGATAGAATATGATTTGCGAAGTGTTATGTATTATTCGTCTACACTTCAAATGAATGTAAATGTGACACTTCCTTGCAAAGAAATAGCGTTTTCAGAAGTCCACGTATCGTAGCAATAGATTTCTAATGCTTCTTAAAACGCGATATCGCATCCCATTTCTATGTTTCATGGTAAGATATAATATGATTTGCGAAGTGTCATGTATTCCTCGCCTACACTTCAAATGAATGTAAATGCGACACTTCCTTGCTAGGAAATAGCGTCTGCAGATGTCTAGGTATCGTAGCAATAGTTTTTTTATGATTCTTATAGCGCGATATCGCATCTCATTTCTATGTTTCATGGTAAGATATAATATGATTTGCGAAGTGTCATGTATTCCTCGTCTACGCTTCAAATGAATGTAAAAGCGACACTTCCTTGCAAGGAAATAGCGTTTGCAGATGTCTAAGTATCGTAGCAATAGAGTTTTTATGATTCTTCGAACGCGATATCGCATCTCATATCTATGTTTCATGATAAGATTTAATATTCATTGCGAAGTGTTATGCATTCCTCGTCTGCGATTCAAATGAATGTAAATGCGACACTTCCTTGCAAGGAAATAGCGTTTGCAAATGTCTACCTATCGTAGCCATAGGGTTCTAATGCTTCTTAAAACGCGATATCGCATCTCATTCCTATGTTTCATGGTAAGATAGAATATGATTTGCGAAGTGTTATGTATTATTCGTCTACACTTCAAATGAATGTAAATGCGACACTTCCTTGCAAAGAAATAGCGTTTTCAGAAGTCCACGTATCGTAGCAATAGATTTCTAATGCTTCTTAAAACGCGATATCGCATCCCATTTCTATGTTTCATGGTAAGATATAATATGATTTGCGAAGTGTCATGTATTCCTCGCCTACACTTCAAATGAATGTAAATGCGACACTTCCTTGCTAGGAAATAGCGTCTGCAGATGTCTAGGTATCGTAGCAATAGTTTTTTTATGATTCTTAGAGCGCGATATCGCATCTCATTTCTATGTTTCATGGTAAGATATAATATGATTTGCGAAGTGTCATGTATTCCTCGTCTACGCTTCAAATGAATGTAAATGCGACACTTCCTTGCAAGGACATAGCGTTTGCAGATGTATACGTAGCGTAGCAATAGATTTGTATTGCTTCTTAAAACGCGATATCGCATCTCATTTCTATGTTTCATGGTAAGATATAATATGATTTGCGAAGTGTTATGTATTCCTCGTTTACATTTCAAATGAATGTAAATGCGACACTTCCTTGCAAGGAAATAGCGTTTGCAGATGTCTAAGTATCGTAGCAATAGAGTTCTTATGATTCTTAGAACGCGATATCGCATCTCATTTCTATGTTTCATGGTAAGATATAATATGATTTGCGAAGTGTCATGTATTCCTCGTCTACACTTCAAATGAATGTAAATGCGACACTTCCTTGCAAAGAAATAGCGTTTGCAGATGTCTACGTATCGTAGCAATAGAGTTCTAATGCTTCTTAAAACGCGATATCGCATCTCACTTCCATGTTTCATGGTAAGATATAATATGATTTGCGAAGTGTTATGTATTCCTCGTCTACACTTCAAATGAATGTAAATGCGACACTTCCTTGCAAGGAAATAGCGTCTGCAGATGTCTACGTATCGTAGAAATAGACTTCTAATGCTTCTTAAAACGCGATATCGCATCTCATTTCTATGTTTCATGGTAAGATATAATATGATTTGCGAAGTGTTATGTATTCCTCGTCTACACTTCAAATGAATGTAAATGCGACACTTCCTTGCAAGGAAATAGCGTTTGCAAATGTCTACCTATCGTAGCCATAGGGTTCTAATGCTTCTTAAAACGCGATATCGCACCTCATTTCTATGTTTCTTGGTAAGATATAATATGATTTGCGAAGTGTCATGTATTCCTCGTCTACGCTTCAAATGAATGTAAATGCGACACTTCCTTGCAAGGACATAGCGTTTGCAGATGTCTAAGTATCGTAGCAATAGAGTTTTTATGATTCTTAGAACGCGATATCGCATCTCATTTCTATGTTTCATGGTAAGATATAATATGATTTGCGAAGTGTCATGTATTCCTCGTCTACACTTCAAATGAATGTAAATGCGACACTTCCTTGCAAGGAAATAGCGTTTGCAGATGTCTACGTATCGTAGCAATAGTGTTCTTATGATTCTTACAACGCGATAACCTATCACATTTCTATGTTTCATGGTAAGATATAATATGATTTGCGAAGTGTTATGTATTCTTCGTCTACACTTCAAATGAATGTAAATGCGACACTTCCTTGCTAGGAAATAGCGTCTGCAGATGTCTAGGTATCGTAGCGATGGAGTTCTAGTGCTTCTTAAAACGCGATATCGCACTTCATTTCTATGTTTCTTGGTAAGATATAATATGATTTGCGAAGTGTTATGTATTCCTCGTCTACACTTCATATGAATGTAAAAGCGACACTTCCTTGCAAGGAAATAGCGTTTGCAGATGTCTACGTATCGTAGCAATAGATTTCTATTGCTTCTTAAAACGCCATATCGCATCTCATTTCTATGTTTCATGGTAAGATATAATATGATTTGCGAAGTGTTATGTATTCCTCGTTTACATTTCAAATGAATGTAAATGCGACACTTCCTTGCAAGGAAATAGCGTTTGCAGATGTCTACGTATCGTAGCAATAGTGTTCTTATGATTCTTACAACGCGATAACCTATCACATTTCTATGTTTCATGGTAAGATATAATATGATTTGCGAAGTGTTATGTATTCTTCGTCTACACTTCAAATGAATGTAAATGCGACACATCCTTGCTAGGAAATAGCGTCTGCAGATGTCTAGGTATCGTAGCGATGGAGTTCTAGTGCTTCTTAAAACGCGATATCGCACTTCATTTCTATGTTTCTTGGTAAGATATAATATGATTTGCGAAGTGTTATGTATTCCTCGTCTACACTTCATATGAATGTAAAAGCGACACTTCCTTGCAAGGAAATAGCGTTCGCAGATGTCTAAGTATCGTAGCAATAGAGTTTTTATGATTCATGGAACGCGATATCGCATCTCATTTCTATGTTTCATGGTAAGATATAATATGATTTGCGAAGCGTTATGTATTCCTCGTCTACACTTCAAATGAATGTGAATACGACACTTCCTCGCTAGAAAATAGCGTCTGAAGATGTCTACGTATCGTAGCAATAGATTTCTAATGCTTTTTAAAACGCGATATCGCATCTCATTTCTATGTTTCATGGTAAGATATAATATGATTTTGCGAAGTGCTATGTATTCCTCTTCTACACTTCAAATGAATGTAAATGCGACACTTCCATGCTAGGAAATAACGTTTGCAGATGTCTACGTATCGTAGCAATGGAGTTCTAATGCTTCTTAAAACGCGATATCGCATCTCATTTCCATGTTTCATGGTAAGATATAATATGATTTGCGAACTGTTATGTATTCCTCGTCTACACTTCATATGAATGTAACAGCGACACTTCCTTGCAAGGAAATAGCGTTTGCAGATGTCTAAGTATCGTAGCAATGGAGTTTTTATGATTCTTAGAACGCGATATCGCATCTCATTTCTATGTTTCATGGTAAGATATAATATGATTTGCGAAGTGTCATGTATTCCTCGTCTACACTTCAAATGAATGTAAATGCGACACTTCCTTGCAAGGAAATAGCGTTTGCAGATGTCTACGTATCGTAGCAATAGAGTTCTAATGCTTCTTAAAACGCGATATCGCATCTCACTTCCATGTTTCATGGTAAGATATAATATGATTTGCGAAGTGTTATGTATTCCTCGTCTACACTTCATATGAATGTTAATGCGACACTTCCTTGCAAGGAAAGAGCGTTTGCAGATGTCTACGTATCGTAGAAATAGAGTTCTAATGCTTCTTAAAACGCGATATGGCATCTCATTTCTATGTTTCATGGTAAGATATAATGTGATTTGCGAAGTGTTATGTATTCCTCGTCTACACTTCAAATGAATGTAAATGCGACACTTCCTTGCAAGGAAATAGCGTTTGCAAATGTCTACCTATCGTAGCCATAGGGTTCTAATGCTTCTTAAAACGCGATATCGCATCTCATTCCTATGTTTCATGGTAAGATAGAATATGATTTGCGAAGTGTTATGTATTATTCGTCTACACTTCAAATGAATGTAAATGCGACACTTCCTTGCAAAGAAATAGCGTTTTCAGAAGTCCACGTATCGTAGCAATAGATTTCTAATGCTTCTTAAAACGCGATATCGCATCCCATTTCTATGTTTCATGGTAAGATATAATATGATTTGCGAAGTGTCATGTATTCCTCGCCTACACTTCAAATGATTGTCAATGCGACACTTCCTCGCTAGAAAATTGCGTTTGAAGATGTCTACGTATCGTAGCAATAGATTTCTAATGCTTTTTAAAACGCGATATCGCATCTCATTTCTATGTTTCATGGTAAGATATAATATGATTTGCGAAGTGCTATGTATTCCTCGTCTACACTTCAAATGAATGTAAATGCGACACTTCCTTGCAAGGAAGTAGCGTTTGCAGATGTCTACGTATCGTAGCAAAGGAGTTCTTTTGATTCTTAAAGCGCGATATCGATCTCAATTCTATGTTTCATGATAAGATATAATATGATTTGCGAAGTGTTATGTATTCTTCGTCTACACTTCAAATGAATGTAAATGCGACACTTCCTTGCTAGGAAATAGCGTCTGCAGATGTCTAGGTATCGTAGCGATAGAGTTCTAGTGCTTCTTAAAACGCGATATCGCACTTCATTTCTATGTTTCTTGGTAAGATATAATATGATTTGCGAAGTGTTATGTATTCCTCGTCTACACTTCATATGAATGTAAAAGCGACACTTCCTTGCAAGGAAATAGCGTTCGCAGATGTCTAAGTATCGTAGCAATAGAGTTTTTATGATTCATGGAACGCGATATCGCATCTCATTTCTATGTTTCATGGTAAGATATAATATGATTTGCGAAGCGTTATGTATTCCTCGTCTACACTTCAAATGAATGTGAATACGACATTTCCTCGCTAGAAAATAGCGTCTGAAGATGTCTACGTATCGTAGCAATAGATTTCTAATGCTTTTTAAAACGCGATATCGCATCTCATTTCTATGTTTCATGGTAAGATATAATATGATTTTGCGAAGTGCTATGTATTCCTCTTCTACACTTCAAATGAATGTAAATGCGACACTTCCATGCTAGGAAATAGCGTTCGCAGATGTCTAAGTATCGTAGCAATAGAGTTCTAATGCTTCTTAAAACGCGATATCGCATCTCACTTCCATGTTTCATGGTAAGATATAATATGATTTGCGAAGTGTTATGTATTCCTCGTCTACACTTCATATGAATGTTAATGCGACACTTCCTTGCAAGGAAAGAGCGTTTGCAGATGTCTACGTATCGTAGAAATAGAGTTCTAATGCTTCTTAAAACGCGATATCGCATCTCATTTCTATGTTTCATGGTAAGACATAATATGATTTGCGAAGTGTTATGTATTCCTCGTCTACACTTCAAATGAATGTAAATGCGACACTTGATTGCAAGGAAATAGCGTTTGCAAATGTCTACCTATCGTAGCCACAGGGTTCTAATGCTTCTAAAAACGCGATATCGCATCTCATTCCTATGTTTCATGGTAAGATAGAATATGATTTGCGAAGTATTATGTATTATTCGTCTACACTTCAAATGAATGTAAATGCGACACTTCCTTGCAAAGAAATAGCGTTTTCAGAAGTCCACGTATCGTAGCAATAGATTTCTAATGCTTCTTAAAACGCGATATCGCTTCCCATTTCTATGTTTCATGGTAAGATATAATATGATTTGCGAAGTGTCATGTATTCCTCGCCTACACTTCAAATGAATGTAAATGCGACACTTCCTTGCTAGGAAATAGCGTCTGCAGATGTCTAGGTATCGTAGCAATAGTTTTTTTATGATTCTTAGAGCGCGATATCGCATCTCATTTCTATGTTTCATGGTAAGATATAATATGATTTGCGAAGTGTCATGAATTCCTCGTCTACGCTTCAAATGAATGTAAATGCGACACTTCCTTGCAAGGACATAGCGTTTGCAGATGTCTACGTAGCGTAGCAATAGATTTCTATTGCTTCTTAAAACGCGATATCGCATCTCATTTCTATGTTTCATGGTAAGATATAATATGATTTGCGAAGTGTTATGTATTCCTCGTTTACATTTCAAATGAATGTAAATGCGACACTTCCTTGCAAGGAAATAGCGTTTGCAGATGTCTAAGTATCGTAGCAATAGAGTTTTTATGATTCTTAGAACGCGATATCGCATCTCATTTCTATGTTTCATGGTAAGATATAATATGATTTCCGAAGTGTCATGTATTCCTCGTCTACACTTCAAATGAATGTAAATGCGACACTTCCTTGCAAAGAAATAGCGTTTGCAGATGTCTACGTATCGTAGCAATAGAGTTCTAATGCTTCTTAAAACGCGATATCGCATCTCACTTCCATGTTTCATGGTAAGATATAATATGATTTGCGAAGTGTTATGTATTCCTCGTCTACACTTCAAATGAATGTAAATGCGACACTTCCTTGCAAAGAAATAGCGTTTGCAGATGTCTACGTATCGTAGCAATAGATTTCTAATGCTTCTTAAAACGCGATATCGCATCTCATTTCTATGTTTCATGGTAAGATATAATATGATTTGCGAAGTGTTATGTATTCCTCGTCTACACTTCAAATGAATGTAAATGCGACACTTCCTAGCAAAGAAATAGCGTTTGCAGATGTCTACGTATCGTAGCAATAGATATCTAATGCTTCTTAAAACGCGATATCGCATCTCATTTCTATGTTTCATGGTAAGATACAATATGATTCGCGAAGTGTCATGTATTCCTCGTCTACACTTCAAATGAATGTGAATGCGACACTTCCTCGCTAGGAAATAGCGTTTGCAGATGTCTAGGTATCGTAGTAATAGAGTTCTTATGATTCTTAAAACGCGATATCGCATCTCATTTCTATGGTTTATGGTATGATATAATATGATTTGCGAAGTGTCATGTATTCCTCGTCTACACTTCAAATGAATGTAAATGCGACACTTCCTTGCAAGGAAATAGCGTCTGCAGATGTCTACGTATCGTAGCAATAGAGTTCTAATTCTTCTTAAAACGCGATATCGCATCTCATTTCTATGTTTCATGGTAAGATATAATATGATTTGCGAAGTGTTATGTATTCCTCGTCTACACTTCATATGAATGTAAAAGCGACACTTCCTTGCAAGGAAATAGCGTTCGCAGATGTCTAAGTATCGTAGCAATAGAGTTTTTATGATTCATGGAACGCGATATCGCATCTCATTTCTATGTTTCATGGTAAGATATAATATGATTTGCGAACTGTTATGTATTCCTCGTCTACACTTCATATGAATGTAACAGCGACACTTCCTTGCAAGGAAATAGCGTTTGCAGATGTCTAAGTATCGTAGCAATGGAGTTTTTATGATTCTTAGAACGCGATATCGCATCTCATTTCTATGTTTCATGGTAAGATATAATATGATTTGCGAAGTGTCATGTATTCCTCGTCTACACTTCAAATGAATGTAAATGCGACACTTCCTTGCAAGGAAATAGCGTTTGCAGATGTCTACGTATCGTAGAAATAGAGTTCTAATGCTTCTTAAAACGCGATATCGCATCTCATTTCTATGTTTCATGGTAAGATATAATATGATTTGCGAAGTGTTATGTATTCCTCGTCTACACTTCAAATGAATGTAAATGCGACACTTGATTGCAAGGAAATAGCGTTTGCAAATGTCTACCTATCGTAGCCATAGGGTTCTAATGCTTCTAAAAACGCGATATCGCATCTCATTCCTATGTTTCATGGTAAGATAGAATATGATTTGCGAAGTGTTATGTATTATTCGTCTACACTTCAAATGAATGTAAATGCGACACTTCCTTGCAAAGAAATAGCGTTTTCAGAAGTCCACGTATCGTAGCAATAGATTTCTAATGCTTCTTAAAACGCGATATCGCATCCCATTTCTATGTTTCATGGTAAGATATAATATGATTTGCGAAGTGTCATGTATTCCTCGCCTACACTTCAAATGAATGTAAATGCGACACTTCCTTGCTAGGAAATAGCGTCTGCAGATGTCTAGGTATCGTAGCAATAGTTTTTTTATGATTCTTAGAGCGCGATATCGCATCTCATTTCTATGTTTCATGGTAAGATATAATATGATTTGCGAAGTGTCATGAATTCCTCGTCTACGCTTCAAATGAATGTAAATGCGACACTTCCTTGCAAGGACATAGCGTTTGCAGATGTCTAAGTATCGTAGCAATGGAGTTTTTATGATTCTTAGAACGCGATATCGCATCTCATTTCTATGTTTCATGGTAAGATATAATATGATTTGCGAAGTGTCATGTATTCCTCGTCTACACTTCAAATGAATGTAAATGCGACACTTCCTTGCAAGGAAATAGCGTTTGCAGATGTCTACGTATCGTAGCAATAGAGTTCTAATGCGTCTTAAAACGCGATATCGCATCTCACTTCCATGTTTCATGGTAAGATATAATATGATTTGCGAAGTGTTATGTATTCCTCGTCTACACTTCATATGAATGTAAAAGCGACACTTCCTTGCAAGGAAATAGCGTTCGCAGATGTCTAAGTATCGTAGCAATAGAGTTTTTATGATTCATGGAACGCGATATCGCATCTCATTTCTATGTTTCATGGTAAGATATAATATGATTTGCGAAGCGTTATGTATTCCTCGTCTACACTTCAAATGAATGTGAATACGACACTTCCTCGCTAGAAAATAGCGTCTGAAGATGTCTACGTATCGTAGCAATAGATTTCTAATGCTTTTTAAAACGCGATATCGCATCTCATTTCTATGTTTCATGGTAAGATATAATATGATTTTGCGAAGTGCTATGTATTCCTCTTCTACACTTCAAATGAATGTAAATGCGACACTTCCATGCTAGGAAATAACGTTTGCAGATGTCTACGTATCGTAGCAATGGAGTTCTAATGCTTCTTAAAACGCGATATCGCATCTCATTTCCATGTTTCATGGTAAGATATAATATGATTTGCGAACTGTTATGTATTCCTCGTCTACATTTCATATGAATGTAACAGCGACACTTCCTTGCAAGGAAATAGCGTTTGCAGATGTCTAAGTATCGTAGCAATGGAGTTTTTATGATTCTTAGAACGCGATATCGCATCTCATTTCTATGTTTCATGGTAAGATATAATATGATTTGCGAAGTGTTATGTATTCCTCGTCTACACTTCATATGAATGTTAATGCGATACTTCCTTGCAAGGAAAGAGCGTTTGCAGATGTCTACGTATCGTAGAAATAGAGTTCTAATGCTTCTTAAAACGCGATATCGCATCTCATTTCTATGTTTCATGGTAAGATATAATATGATTTGCGAAGTGTTATGTATTCCTCGTCTACACTTCAAATGAATGTAAATGCGACACTTGATTGCAAGGAAATAGCGTTTGCAAATGTCTACCTATCGTAGCCATAGGGTTCTAATGCTTCTAAAAACGCGATATCGCATCTCATTCCTATGTTTCATGGTAAGATAGAATATGATTTGCGAAGTGTTATGTATTATTCGTCTACACTTCAAATGAATGTAAATGCGACACTTCCTTGCAAAGAAATAGCGTTTTCAGAAGTCCACGTATCGTAGCAATAGATTTCTAATGCTTCTTAAAACGCGATATCGCATCCCATTTCTATGTTTCATGGTAAGATATAATATGATTTGCGAAGTGTCATGTATTCCTCGCCTACACTTCAAATGAATGTAAATGCGACACTTCCTTGCTAGGAAATAGCGTCTGCAGATGTCTAGGTATCGTAGCAATAGTTTTTTTATGATTCTTAGAGCGCGAAATCGCATCTCATTTCTATGTTTCATGGTATGATATAATATGATTTGCGAAGTGTCATGAATTCCTCGTCTACGCTTCAAATGAATGTAAATGCGACACTTCCTTGCAAGGACATAGCGTTTGCAGATGTCTACGTAGCGTAGCAATAGATTTCTATTGCTTCTTAAAACGCGATATCGCATCTCATTTCTATGTTTCATGGTAAGATATAATATGATTTGCGAAGTGTTATGTATTCCTCGTTTACATTTCAAATGAATGTAAATGCGACACTTCCTTGCAAGGAAATAGCGTTTGCAGATGTCTAAGTATCGTAGCAATAGAGTTTTTATGATTCTTAGAACGCGATATCGCATCTCATTTCTATGTTTCATGGTAAGATATAATATGATTTGCGAAGTGTTATGTATTCCTCGTCTACACTTCAAATGAATGTAAATGCGACACTTGATTGCAAGGAAATAGCGTTTGCAAATGTCTACCTATCGTAGCCATAGGGTTCTAATGCTTCTAAAAACGCGATATCGCATCTCATTCCTATGTTTCATGGTAAGATAGAATATGATTTGCGAAGTGTTATGTATTATTCGTCTACACTTCAAATGAATGTAAATGCGACACTTCCTTGCAAAGAAATAGCGTTTTCAGAAGTCCACGTAACGTAGCAATAGATTTCTAATGCTTCTTAAAACGCGATATCGCATCCCATTTCTATGTTTCATGGTAAGATATAATATGATTTGCGAAGTGTCATGTATTCCTCGCCTACACTTCAAATGAATGTAAATGCGACACTTCCTTGCTAGGAAATAGCGTCTGCAGATGTCTAGGTATCGTAGCAATAGTTTTTTTATGATTCTTAGAGCGCGATATCGCATCTCATTTCTATGTTTCATGGTAAGATATAATATGATTTGCGAAGTGTCATGAATTCCTCGTCTACGCTTCAAATGAATGTAAATGCGACACTTCCTTGCAAGGACATAGCGTTTGCAGATGTCTACGTAGCGTAGCAATAGATTTCTATTGCTTCTTAAAACGCGATATCGCATCTCATTTCTATGTTTCATGGTAAGATATAATATGATTTGCGAAGTGTTATGTATTCCTCGTTTACATTTCAAATGAATGTAAATGCGACACTTCCTTGCAAGGAAATAGCGTTTGCAGATGTCTAAGTATCGTAGCAATAGAGTTTTTATGATTCTTAGAACGCGATATCGCATCTCATTTCTATGTTTCATGGTAAGATATAATATGATTTCCGAAGTGTCATGTATTCCTCGTCTACACTTCAAATGAATGTAAATGCGACACTTCCTTGCAAAGAAATAGCGTTTGCAGATGTCTACGTATCGTAGCAATAGAGTTCTAATGCTTCTTAAAACGCGATATCGCATCTCACTTCCATGTTTCATGGTAAGATATAATATGATTTGCGAAGTGTTATGTATTCCTCGTCTACACTTCAAATGAATGTAAATGCGACACTTCCTTGCAAGGAAATAGCGTCTGCAGATGTCTACGTATCGTAGAAATAGAGTTCTAATGCTTCTTAAAACGCGATATCGCATCTCATTTCTATGTTTCATGGTAAGATATAATATGATTTGCGAAGTGTCATGTATTCCTCGTCTACGCTTCAAATGAATGCAAATGCGACACTTCCTTGCAAGGACATAGCGTTTGCAGATGTCTAAGTATCGTAGCAATAGAGTTTTTATGATTCTTAGAACGCGATATCGCATCTCATTTCTATGTTTCATGGTAAGATATAATATGATTTGCGAAGTGTCATGTATTCCTCGTCTACACTTCAAATGAATGTAAATGCGACACTTCCTTGCAAGGAAATAGCGTTTGCAGATGTCTACGTATCGTAGCAATAGAGTTCTAATGCTTCTTAAAACGCGATATCGCATCTCACTTCCATGTTTCATGGTAAGATATAATATGATTTGCGAAGTGTTATGTATTCCTCGTCTACGCTTCATATGAATGTTAATGCGACACTTCCTTGCAAGGAAAGAGCGTTTGCAGATGTCTACGTATCGTAGAAATAGAGTTCTAATGCTTCTTAAAACGCGATATCGCATCTCATTTCTATGTTTCATGGTAAGATATAATATGATTTGCGAAGTGTTATGTATTCCTCGTCTACACTTCAAATGAATGTAAATGCGACACTTCCTTGCAAGGAAGTAGCGTTTGCAGATGTCTACGTATCGTAGCAAAGGAGTTCTTATGATTCTTAAAGCGCGATATCGATCTCAATTCTATGTTTCATGATAAGATATAATATGATTTGCGAAGTGTTATGTATTCCTCGTCTACACTTCAAATGAATGTAAATGCGACACTTCCTTGCAAGGAAATAGCGTTTGCAGATGTCTACGTATCGTAGCAATAGATTTCTATTGCTTCTTAAAACGCCATATCGCATCTCATTTCTATGTTTCATGGTAAGATATAATATGATTTGCGAAGTGTTATGTATTCCTCGTTTACATTTCAAATGAATGTAAATGCGACACTTCCTTGCAAGGAAATAGCGTTTGCAGATGTCTACGTATCGTAGCAATAGTGTTCTTATGATTCTTACAACGCGATAACCTATCACATTTCTATGTTTCATGGTAAGATATAATATGATTTGCGAAGTGTTATGTATTCTTCGTCTACACTTCAAATGAATGTAAATGCGACACTTCCTTGCTAGGAAATAGCGTCTGCAGATGTCTAGGTATCGTAGCGATAGAGTTCTTATGATTCTTAAAACGCGATATCGCATCTCATTTCTATGGTTTATGGTATGATATAATATGATTTGCGAAGTGTCATGTATTCCTCGTCTACACTTCAAATGAATGTAAATGCGACACTTCCTTGCAAGGAAATAGCGTCTGCAGATGTCTACGTATCGTAGCAATAGAGTTCTAATTCTTCTTAAAACGCGATATCGCATCTCATTTCTATGTTTCATGGTAAGATATAATATGATTTGCGAAGTGTTATGTATTCCTCGTCTACACTTCATATGAATGTAAAAGCGACACTTCCTTGCAAGGAAATAGCGTTCGCAGATGTCTAAGTATCGTAGCAATAGAGTTTTTATGATTCATGGAACGCGATATCGCATCTCATTTCTATGTTTCATGGTAAGATATAATATGATTTGCGAACTGTTATGTATTCCTCGTCTACACTTCATATGAATGTAACAGCGACACTTCCTTGCAAGGAAATAGCGTTTGCAGATGTCTAAGTATCGTAGCAATGGAGTTTTTATGATTCTTAGAACGCGATATCGCATCTCATTTCTATGTTTCATGGTAAGATATAATATGATTTGCGAAGTGTCATGTATTCCTCGTCTACACTTCAAATGAATGTAAATGCGACACTTCCTTGCAAGGAAATAGCGTTTGCAGATGTCTACGTATCGTAGAAATAGAGTTCTAATGCTTCTTAAAACGCGATATCGCATCTCATTTCTATGTTTCATGGTAAGATATAATATGATTTGCGAAGTGTTATGTATTCCTCGTCTACACTTCAAATGAATGTAAATGCGACACTTGATTGCAAGGAAATAGCGTTTGCAAATGTCTACCTATCGTAGCCATAGGGTTCTAATGCTTCTAAAAACGCGATATCGCATCTCATTCCTATGTTTCATGGTAAGATAGAATATGATTTGCGAAGTGTTATGTATTATTCGTCTACACTTCAAATGAATGTAAATGCGACACTTCCTTGCAAAGAAATAGCGTTTTCAGAAGTCCACGTATCGTAGCAATAGATTTCTAATGCTTCTTAAAACGCGATATCGCATCCCATTTCTATGTTTCATGGTAAGATATAATATGATTTGCGAAGTGTCATGTATTCCTCGCCTACACTTCAAATGAATGTAAATGCGACACTTCCTTGCTAGGAAATAGCGTCTGCAGATGTCTAGGTATCGTAGCAATAGTTTTTTTATGATTCTTAGAGCGCGATATCGCATCTCATTTCTATGTTTCATGGTAAGATATAATATGATTTGCGAAGTGTCATGAATTCCTCGTCTACGCTTCAAATGAATGTAAATGCGACACTTCCTTGCAAGGACATAGCGTTTGCAGATGTCTAAGTATCGTAGCAATGGAGTTTTTATGATTCTTAGAACGCGATATCGCATCTCATTTCTATGTTTCATGGTAAGATATAATATGATTTGCGAAGTGTCATGTATTCCTCGTCTACACTTCAAATGAATGTAAATGCGACACTTCCTTGCAAGGAAATAGCGTTTGCAGATGTCTACGTATCGTAGCAATAGAGTTCTAATGCGTCTTAAAACGCGATATCGCATCTCACTTCCATGTTTCATGGTAAGATATAATATGATTTGCGAAGTGTTATGTATTCCTCGTCTACACTTCATATGAATGTAAAAGCGACACTTCCTTGCAAGGAAATAGCGTTCGCAGATGTCTAAGTATCGTAGCAATAGAGTTTTTATGATTCATGGAACGCGATATCGCATCTCATTTCTATGTTTCATGGTAAGATATAATATGATTTGCGAAGCGTTATGTATTCCTCGTCTACACTTCAAATGAATGTGAATACGACACTTCCTCGCTAGAAAATAGCGTCTGAAGATGTCTACGTATCGTAGCAATAGATTTCTAATGCTTTTTAAAACGCGATATCGCATCTCATTTCTATGTTTCATGGTAAGATATAATATGATTTTGCGAAGTGCTATGTATTCCTCTTCTACACTTCAAATGAATGTAAATGCGACACTTCCATGCTAGGAAATAACGTTTGCAGATGTCTACGTATCGTAGCAATGGAGTTCTAATGCTTCTTAAAACGCGATATCGCATCTCATTTCCATGTTTCATGGTAAGATATAATATGATTTGCGAACTGTTATGTATTCCTCGTCTACACTTCATATGAATGTAACAGCGACACTTCCTTGCAAGGAAATAGCGTTTGCAGATGTCTAAGTATCGTAGCAATGGAGTTTTTATGATTCTTAGAACGCGATATCGCATCTCATTTCTATGTTTCATGGTAAGATATAATATGATTTGCGAAGTGTTATGTATTCCTCGTCTACACTTCATATGAATGTTAATGCGACACTTCCTTGCAAGGAAAGAGCGTTTGCAGATGTCTACGTATCGTAGAAATAGAGTTCTAATGCTTCTTAAAACGCGATATCGCATCTCATTTCTATGTTTCATGGTAAGATATAATATGATTTGCGAAGTGTTATGTATTCCTCGTCTACACTTCAAATGAATGTAAATGCGACACTTGATTGCAAGGAAATAGCGTTTGCAAATGTCTACCTATCGTAGCCATAGGGTTCTAATGCTTCTAAAAACGCGATATCGCATCTCATTCCTATGTTTCATGGTAAGATAGAATATGATTTGCGAAGTGTTATGTATTATTCGTCTACACTTCAAATGAATGTAAATGCGACACTTCCTTGCAAAGAAATAGCGTTTTCAGAAGTCCACGTATCGTAGCAATAGATTTCTAATGCTTCTTAAAACGCGATATCGCATCCCATTTCTATGTTTCATGGTAAGATATAATATGATTTGCGAAGTGTCATGTATTCCTCGCCTACACTTCAAATGAATGTAAATGCGACACTTCCTTGCTAGGAAATAGCGTCTGCAGATGTCTAGGTATCGTAGCAATAGTTTTTTTATGATTCTTAGAGCGCGAAATCGCATCTCATTTCTATGTTTCATGGTATGATATAATATGATTTGCGAAGTGTCATGAATTCCTCGTCTACGCTTCAAATGAATGTAAATGCGACACTTCCTTGCAAGGACATAGCGTTTGCAGATGTCTACGTAGCGTAGCAATAGATTTCTATTGCTTCTTAAAACGCGATATCGCATCTCATTTCTATGTTTCATGGTAAGATATAATATGATTTGCGAAGTGTTATGTATTCCTCGTTTACATTTCAAATGAATGTAAATGCGACACTTCCTTGCAAGGAAATAGCGTTTGCAGATGTCTAAGTATCGTAGCAATAGAGTTTTTATGATTCTTAGAACGCGATATCGCATCTCATTTCTATGTTTCATGGTAAGATATAATATGATTTGCGAAGTGTTATGTATTCCTCGTCTACACTTCAAATGAATGTAAATGCGACACTTGATTGCAAGGAAATAGCGTTTGCAAATGTCTACCTATCGTAGCCATAGGGTTCTAATGCTTCTAAAAACGCGATATCGCATCTCATTCCTATGTTTCATGGTAAGATAGAATATGATTTGCGAAGTGTTATGTATTATTCGTCTACACTTCAAATGAATGTAAATGCGACACTTCCTTGCAAAGAAATAGCGTTTTCAGAAGTCCACGTAACGTAGCAATAGATTTCTAATGCTTCTTAAAACGCGATATCGCATCCCATTTCTATGTTTCATGGTAAGATATAATATGATTTGCGAAGTGTCATGTATTCCTCGCCTACACTTCAAATGAATGTAAATGCGACACTTCCTTGCTAGGAAATAGCGTCTGCAGATGTCTAGGTATCGTAGCAATAGTTTTTTTATGATTCTTAGAGCGCGATATCGCATCTCATTTCTATGTTTCATGGTAAGATATAATATGATTTGCGAAGTGTCATGAATTCCTCGTCTACGCTTCAAATGAATGTAAATGCGACACTTCCTTGCAAGGACATAGCGTTTGCAGATGTCTACGTAGCGTAGCAATAGATTTCTATTGCTTCTTAAAACGCGATATCGCATCTCATTTCTATGTTTCATGGTAAGATATAATATGATTTGCGAAGTGTTATGTATTCCTCGTTTACATTTCAAATGAATGTAAATGCGACACTTCCTTGCAAGGAAATAGCGTTTGCAGATGTCTAAGTATCGTAGCAATAGAGTTTTTATGATTCTTAGAACGCGATATCGCATCTCATTTCTATGTTTCATGGTAAGATATAATATGATTTCCGAAGTGTCATGTATTCCTCGTCTACACTTCAAATGAATGTAAATGCGACACTTCCTTGCAAAGAAATAGCGTTTGCAGATGTCTACGTATCGTAGCAATAGAGTTCTAATGCTTCTTAAAACGCGATATCGCATCTCACTTCCATGTTTCATGGTAAGATATAATATGATTTGCGAAGTGTTATGTATTCCTCGTCTACACTTCAAATGAATGTAAATGCGACACTTCCTTGCAAGGAAATAGCGTCTGCAGATGTCTACGTATCGTAGAAATAGAGTTCTAATGCTTCTTAAAACGCGATATCGCATCTCATTTCTATGTTTCATGGTAAGATATAATATGATTTGCGAAGTGTCATGTATTCCTCGTCTACGCTTCAAATGAATGCAAATGCGACACTTCCTTGCAAGGACATAGCGTTTGCAGATGTCTAAGTATCGTAGCAATAGAGTTTTTATGATTCTTAGAACGCGATATCGCATCTCATTTCTATGTTTCATGGTAAGATATAATATGATTTGCGAAGTGTCATGTATTCCTCGTCTACACTTCAAATGAATGTAAATGCGACACTTCCTTGCAAGGAAATAGCGTTTGCAGATGTCTACGTATCGTAGCAATAGAGTTCTAATGCTTCTTAAAACGCGATATCGCATCTCACTTCCATGTTTCATGGTAAGATATAATATGATTTGCGAAGTGTTATGTATTCCTCGTCTACGCTTCATATGAATGTTAATGCGACACTTCCTTGCAAGGAAAGAGCGTTTGCAGATGTCTACGTATCGTAGAAATAGAGTTCTAATGCTTCTTAAAACGCGATATCGCATCTCATTTCTATGTTTCATGGTAAGATATAATATGATTTGCGAAGTGTTATGTATTCCTCGTCTACACTTCAAATGAATGTAAATGCGACACTTCCTTGCAAGGAAGTAGCGTTTGCAGATGTCTACGTATCGTAGCAAAGGAGTTCTTATGATTCTTAAAGCGCGATATCGATCTCAATTCTATGTTTCATGATAAGATATAATATGATTTGCGAAGTGTTATGTATTCCTCGTCTACACTTCAAATGAATGTAAATGCGACACTTCCTTGCAAGGAAATAGCGTTTGCAGATGTCTACGTATCGTAGCAATAGATTTCTATTGCTTCTTAAAACGCCATATCGCATCTCATTTCTATGTTTCATGGTAAGATATAATATGATTTGCGAAGTGTTATGTATTCCTCGTTTACATTTCAAATGAATGTAAATGCGACACTTCCTTGCAAGGAAATAGCGTTTGCAGATGTCTACGTATCGTAGCAATAGTGTTCTTATGATTCTTACAACGCGATAACCTATCACATTTCTATGTTTCATGGTAAGATATAATATGATTTGCGAAGTGTTATGTATTCTTCGTCTACACTTCAAATGAATGTAAATGCGACACTTCCTTGCTAGGAAATAGCGTCTGCAGATGTCTAGGTATCGTAGCGATAGAGTTCTAGTGCTTCTTAAAACGCGATATCGCACTTCATTTCTATGTTTCTTGGTAAGATATAATATGATTTGCGAAGTGTTATGTATTCCTCGTCTACACTTCAAATGAATGTAAATGCGACACTTCCTTGCTAGGAAATAGCGTCTGCAGATGTCTAGGTATCGTAGCGATAGAGTTCTAATGCTTCTTAAAACGCGATATCGCACCTCATTTCTATGTTTCTTG
This sequence comes from Xylocopa sonorina, assembly GCF_050948175.1. NCBI lineage: Eukaryota > Metazoa > Arthropoda > Insecta > Hymenoptera > Apidae > Xylocopa > Xylocopa sonorina. Next base: position 178,819 of record NW_027490399.1, on the reverse strand, counting down.
GTAAGATATAATATGATTTGCGAAGTGTCATGTATTCCTCGTCTACACTTCAAGTGAATGTAAATGCGACACTTCCTTGCAAAGAAATAGTGTTTGCAGATATCTACGTATCGTAGCAATAGAGTTCTAATGCTTCTTAAAACGCGATATCGCATCTCATTTCCATGTTTCATGGTAAGATATAATATGATTTGCGAAGTGATATGTATTCCTCGTCTACACTTCATATGAATGTTAATGCGACACTTCCTTGCAAGGAAAGAGCGTTTGCAGATGTCTACGTATCGTAGCAATAGAGTTCTTATGATTCTTAAAACCGCGATATCGCATCTCATTTCTATGTTTCATGGTAAGATATAATATGATTTGCGAAGTGTTATGTACTCCTCGTCTACACTTCAAATGAATGTAAATGCGACACTTCCTTGAGAGGAAATAGCGTCTGCAGATGTCTAGGTATCGTAGCGATAGAGTTCTAATGCTTCTCAAAACACAATATCGCATCTCATTTCAATGTTTCATGGTAGGATATAATATGATTTGCGAAGTGTGATGTATTCCTCGTCTACACTTCAAATGAATGTAAATGCAACACTTCCTTGAAAGGAAATAGCGTCTGCAGATGTCTACCTATCGTAGCAGTAGAGTTCTAATGCTTATTAAAACGCGATATCGCATCTCATTTCTATGTTTCATGGTAAGATATAATATGATTTGCGAAGTGTTATGTATTCCTCGTCTACACTTCAAATGAATGTAAATGCGACACTTCCTTGCAAAGAAATAGCGTTTGCAGATGTCTACGTATCGTAGCAATAGATTTCTAATGCTTCTTAAAACGCGATATCGCATCTCATTTCTATGTTTCATGGTAAGATATAATATGATTTGCGAAGTGTTATGTATTCCTCGTCTACACTTCAAATGAATGTAAATGCGACACGTCCTTGCAAAGAAATAGCGTTTGCAGATGTCTACGTATCGTAGCAATAGATATCGAATGCTTCTTAAAACGCGATATCGCATCTCATTTCTATGTTTCATGGTAAGATGCAATATGATTCGCGAAGTGTCATGTATTCCTCGTCTACACTTCAAATGAATGTGAATGCGACACTTCCTCGCTAGGAAATAGCGTTTGCAGATGTCTAGGTATCGTAGTAATAGAGTTCTTATGATTCTTAAAACGCGATATCGCATCTCATTTCTATGGTTTATGGTAAGATATAATATGATTTGCGAAGTGTCATGTATTCCTCGTCTACACTTCAAATGAATGTAAATGCGACACTTCCTTGCAAGGAAATAGCGTCTGCAGATGTCTACGTATCGTAGCAATAGAGTTCTAATTCTTCTTAAAACGCGATATCGCATCTCATTTCTATGTTTCATGGTAAGATATAATATGATTTGCGAAGTGTTATGTATTCCTCGTCTACACTTCATATGAATGTAAAAGCGACACTTCCTTGCAAGGAGATAGCGTTTGCAGATGTCTAAGTATCGTAGCAATAGAGTATTTATGATTCTTAGAACGCGATATCGCATCTCATTTCTATGTTTCATGGTAAGATATAATATGATTTGCGAAGCGTTATGTATTCCTCGTCTACATTTCAAGTGAATGTGAATGCGACACTTCCTCGCTAGAAAATAGCGTTTGAAGATGTCTACATATCGTAGCAATAGATTTCTAATGCTTTTTAAAACGCAATATCGCATCTCATTTCTATGTTTCATGGTAAGATATAATATGATTTTGCGAAGTGCTATGTATTCCTCGTCTACACTTCAAATGAATGTAAATCCGACACTTCCTTGCTAGGAAATAGCGTTTGCAGATGTCTACGTATCGTAGCAATGGAGTTCTAATGCTTCTTAAAACGCCATATCGCATCTCATTTCTATGTTTCATGGTAAGATATAATATGATTTGCGAAGTGTTATGTATTCCTCGTCTACACCTCAAATGAATGTAAATGCGACACTTCCTTGCAAAGAAATAGCGTTTGCAGATGTCTACGTATCGTAGCAATAGATATCTAATGCTTCTTAAAACGCGATATCGCATCTCATTTCTATGTTTCATGGTAAGATATACTATGATTTACGAAGTGTTATGTATTCCTAGTCTACACTTCAAATGAATGTAAATGCGACACTTCCTTGCAAAGAAATAGCGTTTGCAGATGTCTACGTATCGTGGCAATAGATATCTAATGCTTCTTAAAACGCGATATCGCATATCATTTCTATGTTTCATGGTAAGATAGAATATGATTTGCGAAGTGTTATGTATTATTCATCTACACTTCAAATGAATGTAAATGCGACACTTCCTTGCAAAGAAATAGCGTTTGCAGATGTCTACGTTTCGTAGCAAAGGAGTTCTTATGATTCTTAAAACGCGATATCGATCTCAATTCTGTGTTTCATGATACGATATAATATGATTTGCGAAGTGTTATGTATTCCTCGTCTACAGTTCAAATGAATGTAAATGCGACACTTCCTAGCAAGGAAATAGCGTTTGCAGATGTCTACCTATCGTAGCAATAGGGTTCTAATGCTTCTTAAAACGCGATATAGCACCTCATTTCTATGTTTCATGGTAAGATATAATATGATTTGCGAAGTGTTATGTATTCCTCGTCTACACTTCATATGAATGTAAATGCGACACTTCCTTGGTAGGAAATAGCGTTTGCAGATGTCTACGTATCGTAGCAATAGTGTTCTTATGATTCTTACAACGCGATATCGTATCTCATTTCTATGTTTCATGGTAAGATATAATATGATTTGCGAAGTGTTATGTATTCCTCGTCTACACTTCAAATGAATGTAAATGCGACACTTCCTTGCTAGGAAATAGCGTCTGCAGATGTCTAGGTATCGTAGCGATAGAGTGCTAATGCTGCTTAAAACGCGATATCGCACCTCATTCCTATGTTTCTTGGTAAGATATAATATGATTTGCGAAGTGTTATGTATTCCTCGTCTACACTTCAAATGAATGTAAATGCGACACTTCCTTGTAAAGAAATAGCGTTTGCAGATGTCTACGTATCGTAGCAATAGAGTTCTAATGCTTCTTAAAACGCGATATCGCATTTCATTTCCATGTTTCATGGTAAGATATAATATGATTTGCGAAGTGTTATGTATTCCTCGTCTACACTTCAAATGAATGTAAATGCGACATTTCCTTGCTAGGAAATAGCGTTTGCAGATGTCTATGTATCGTAGCAATAGGGTTCTAATGCTTCTTAAAACGCGATATCGCATCTCATTTCTATGTTTCATGGTAAGATATAATATGATTTGCGAAGTGTTACGTATTCCTCGTCTACACTTCATATGAATGTAAATGCAACACTTCCTTGGTAGGAAATAGCGTTTGCAGATGTCTACGTATCGTAGCAATAGTGTTCTTATTATTCTTACAACGCGATATCGTATCTCTTTTCTATGTTTCATGGTAAGATTTAATATGATTTGCGAAGTGTTATGTATTCCTCGTCTACACTTCAAATGAATGTAAATGCGACACTTCCTTGCTAGGAAATAGCGTTTGCAGATGTCTACGTATCGTAGCAATAGTGTTCTTATGATTCTTACAACGCGATATCGTATCTCATTTCTATGTTTCATGGTAAGATATAATATGATTTGCGAACTGTTATGTATTCCTCGTCTACACTTCATATGAATGTTAATGCGACACTTCCTTGCAAGGAAAGAGCGTTTGCAGATGTCTACGTATCGTAGCAATAGATTTCTAATGCTTCTTAAAGCGCGATATCGCATCTCATTTCTATGTTTCATGGTAAGATATAATATGATTTGCGAAGTGTCATGTATTCCTCGTCTACACTTCAAATAAATGTAAATGCGACACTTCCTTGCAAAGAAATAGCGTTTGCAGATGTCTACGTATCGTAGCAATAGAGTTCTAATACTTCTTAAAACGCGATATCGCATCTCATTTCTATGTTTCATGGTAAGATAGAATATGAATTGCGAAGTGTTATGTATTATTCGTCTACACTTCAAATGAATGTAAATGCGACACTTCCTGGCAAAGAAATAGCGTTTTCAGAAGTCTACGTATCGTAGCAATAGATTTCTAATGCTTCTTAAAACGCGATATCGCATCTCATTTCTATGTTTCATGGTAAGATATAATATGATTTGCGAAGTGCTATGTATTCCTCGTCTACACTTCAAATGAATGTAAATGCGACACTTCCTTGCAAGGAAATAGCGTTTGCAGATGTCTACGTATCGTAGCAATGGAGTTCTTATGATTCTTAAAACGCGATATCGATCTGAATTCTATGTTTCATGGTAAGATATAATATGATTTGCGAAGTGTTATGTATTCCTCGTCTACACTTCAAATGAATATAAATGCGACACTTCCTTGCAAGGAAAAACCGTTTGCAGATGTCTACGTATCGTAGCAATAGATTTCTAATGCTTCTTAAAACGCGATATCGCATCTCATTTCTATGTTTCATGGTAAGATATAATATGATTTGCGAAGTGTTATGTATTCCTCGTCTACACTTCAAATGAATGCAAATGCGACACTTCCTTGCAAGGAAATAGCGTTTGCAGACGTCTACCTATCGTAGCAATAGGGTTCTAATGCTTCTTAAAACGCGATATCGCATCTCATTTCTATGTTTCATGGTAAGATATAATATGATTTGCGAAGTGTTATGTATTCCTCGTCTACACTTCAAATGAATGTAAATGCGACACTTCCTTGCTAGGAAATAGCGTCTGCAGATGTCTAGGTATCGTAGCGATAGTGTTCTAATGCTTCTTAAAACGCGATATCGCATCTCATTTCAATGTTTCATGGTAAGATATAATTTGATTTGCGAAGTGTTATGTATTCCTCGTCTGCACTTCAAATGAATGTAAATGCGACACTTCCTTACTAGGAAATAACGTCTGCAGATGTCTAGGTATCGTAGCAAAGGAGTTCTTATGATTCTTAAAACGCGATATCAATCTCAATTCTATGTTTCATGATAAGATATAATATGATTTGCGAAGTGTTATGTATTCCTCGTCTACACTTCAAAGGAATGTAAATGCGACACTTCCTTGCAAGGAAATAGCGTTTGCAGATGTCTACGTATCGTAGCAATAGATTTCTATTGCTTCTTAAAACGCGATATCGCATCTCCTTTCTATGTTTCATGGTAAGATATAATATGATTTGCGAAGTGTTATGTATTCCTCGTCTACACTCAAATGAATGTAAATGCGACACTTCCTTGCAAAGAAATAGCGTTTGCAGATGTCTACGTATCGTAGCAATAGAGTTCTAATGCTTCTTAAAACGCGATATCGCATCTCATTTCCATGTTTCATGGTAAGATATAATATGATTTGCGAAGTGTTATGTATTCCTCGTCTACACTACAAATGAATGTAAATGCGACACTTCCTTGCTAGGAAATAGCGTCTGCAGATGTCTAGGTACCGTAGCGATAGAGTTCTAATGCTACTTAAAACGCGATATCGCATCTCATTTCTATGCTTCATGGTAAGATATAATATGATTTGCGAAGTGTTATGTATTCCTCGTCTACACTTCAAATGAATGTAAATGCGACAGTTCCTAGCAAGGAAATAGCGTTTGCAGATGTCTACCTATCGTAGCAATAGGGTTCTAATGCTTCTTAAAACGTGATATCGCACCTCATTTCTATGTTTCATGGTAAGATATAATATGATTTGCGAAGTGATATGTATTCCTCGTCTACACTTCATATGAATGTTAATGCGACACTTCCTTGCAAGGAAAGAGCGTTTGCAGATATCTACGTATCGTAGCAATAGAGTTCTTATGATTCTTAAAACCGCGATATCGCATCTCATTTCTATGTTTCATGGTAAGATATAATATGATTTGCGAAGTGTTATGTACTCCTCGTCTACACTTCAAATGAATGTAAATGCGACACTTCCTTGAGAGGAAATAGCGTCTGCAGATGTCTAGGTATCGTAGCGATAGAGTTCTAATGCTTCTCAAAACACAATATCGCATCTCATTTCAATGTTTCATGGTAAGATATAATATGATTTGCGAAGTGTGATGTATTCCTCGTCTACACTTCAAATGAATGTAAATGCGACACTTCCTTGAAAGGAAATAGCGTTTGCAGATGTCTACCTATCGTAGCAGTAGAGTTCTAATGCTTATTAAAACGCGATATCGCATCTCATTTCTATGTTTCATGGTAAGATATAATATGATTTGCGAAGTGTTATGTATTCCTCGTCTACACTTCGAATGAATGTGAATGCGACACTTCCTTGCAAAGAAATAGCGTTTGCAGATGTCTACGTATCGTAGCAATAGATATCTAATGCTTCTTAAAACGCGATATCGCATCTCATTTCTATGTTTCATGGTAAGATACAATATGATTCGCGAAGTGTCATGTATTCCTCGTCTACACTTCAAATGAATGTAAATGCGACACTTCCTAGCAAGGAGATAGCGTTTGCAGATGTCTACGTATCGTAGCAATAGATTTCTAATGTTTCTTAAAACGCGATGTCGCATCTCATTTCTATGTTTCATGGTAAGATATAATATGATTTGCGAAGTGTTATGTATTCCTCGTCTACACTTCAAATGAATGTAATTGCGACACTTCCTTGCTAGGAAATAGCGTCTGCAGATGTCTAGGTATCGTAGCGATAGAGTTCTAATGCTACTTAAAACGCGATATCGCATCTCATTTCTATGTTTCATGGTAAGATATAATATGATTTGCGAAGTGTTATGTATTCCTCGTCTACACTTCAAATGAATGTAAATGCGACACTTCCTTGCTAGGAAATAGCGTCTGCAGATGTCTAGGTATCGTAGCGATAGAGTTCTAATGCTACTTAAAACGCGATATCGCATCTCATTTCCATGTTTCATGGTAAGATATAATATGATTTGCGAAGTGATATGTATTCCTCGTCTACACTTCATATGAATGTTAATGCGACACTTCCTTGCAAGGAAAGAGCGTTTGCAGATATCTACGTATCGTAGCAATAGAGTTCTTATGATTCTTAAAACCGCGATATCGCATCTCATTTCTATGTTTCATGGTAAGATATAATATGATTTGCGAAGTGTTATGTACTCCTCGTCTACACTTCAAATGAATGTAAATGCGACACTTCCTTGAGAGGAAATAGCGTCTGCAGATGTCTAGGTATCGTAGCGATAGAGTTCTAATGCTTCTCAAAACACAATATCGCATCTCATTACAATGTTTCATGGTAAGATATAATATGATTTGCGAAGTGTGATGTATTCCTCGTCTACACTTCAAATGAATGTAAATGCGACACCTCCTTGCAAAGAAATAGCGTTTGCAGATGTCTACGTATCGTAGCAATAGATTTCTAATGCTTCTTAAAACGCGATATAGCATCTCATTTCTATGGTTCATGGTAAGATATAATATGATTTGCGAAGTGTCATGTATTCCTCGTCTACACTTCTAATGAATGTAAATGCGACACTTCCTTGCAAGGAAATAGCGTTTGCTGATGTCTACCTATCGTAGCCATAGGGTTCTAATGCTTCTTAAAACGCGATATCGCATCTCATTTCTATGTTTCATGGTAAGATACAATATGATTCGCGAAGTGTCATGTATTCCTCGTCTACACTTCCAATGAATGTAAATGCGACACTTCCTAGCAAGGAGATAGCGTTTGCAGATGTCTACGTATCGTAGCAATAGATTTCTAATGCTTCTTAAAACGCGATGTCGCATCTCATTTCTATGTTTCATGGTAAGATATAATATGATTTGCGAAGTGTTATGTATTCCTCGTCTACACTTCAAATGAATGTAAATGCGACACTTCCTTGCTAGGAAATAGCGTCTGCAGATGTCTAGGTATCGTAGCAATAGAGTTCAAACTCCTCTTAAAACTAGATATTGCATATCATATCTATGTTTCATGGTAAGATATAATATTCATTGCGAAGTGTTATGCATTCCTCGTATGCGATTCATATGAATGTAGATGCGACACTTCCTTGCAAGGAAATAGCGTTTGCGGTTGTCTACGTATCGTAGCAATAGATTTCTAATGCTTCTTAAAACGAGATATTGCATCTCATATCTATGTTTCATGATAAGATATAATATTCATTGCGAAGTGTTATGCATTCCTCGTCTACGATTCAAATGAGTGTAAATGCGACACTTCCTTGCAAGGAAATAGCGTTTGCAGATGTCTACGTATCGTAGCAATAGAGTTCTTATGATTCTTAAAACGCGATATCGAATCTCATTTCTATGTTTCATGGCAAGATATAATGTGATTTGCGAAGTGTTATGCATTCCTCGTCTATGATTCAAATGAATGTAAATGCGACACTTCCTTGCAAGGAAATAGCGTTTGCAGATGTCTACCAATCGCAGCAATAGAGTACTAATGCTTCTTAAAACGCGATATCGCATCTCATTTCTATGTTTCATGGTTAGATATAATATGATTTGCGAAGTGTTATGTATTCCTCGTCTACACTTCAAATGAATGTAAATGCGACACTTCCTCGCTAGGAAATAGCGTTTGCAGATGTCTACGTATCGTAGCGATAGAGTTCTAATGCTTCTTAAAGCGCGATATCGCATCTCATTTCTATGTTTCATGGTAAGATATAATATGATTTGCGAAGTGTTATGCATTCCTCGTCTGCGATTCAAATGAATGTAAATGCGACACTTCCTTGCTAGGACATAGCGTCTGCAGATGTCTACGTATCGTAGGAATAGATTTCTAATGCTTCTTAAAACGCGATATCGCATCTCATTTCTATGTTTCATGGGAAGATATAATGTGATTTGCGAAGTGTTATGTATTCCTCGTCTACACTTCAAATGAATGTAAATGCGACACTTCCTTGCAAAGAAATAGCGTTTGCAGATGTCTACGTATCGAAGCAATAGAGTTAAAATGCTTCTTAAAACGCGATATCGCATCTCATTTCTATGTTACATGATAAGATATAATATTCATTGCGAAGTGTTATGCATTCCTCGTCTACGATTCAAATGAATGTAAATGCGTCACTTCCTTGCAAGGAAATAGCGTTTGCAGATTTCTACGTATCGTAGCAATAGATTTCTAATGCTTCTTAAAACGCGATACCGCATCTCATTTGTATGTTTCATGGTAAGATATAATATGATTTCCGAAGTGTCATGTATTCCTCGTCTACACTTCAAATGAATGTAAATGCGACACTTCCTTGCAAGGAAATAGCGTTTGCAGATGTCTACGTATCGATGCAATAGAGTTCAAATTCTTCTTAAAACGAGATATTGCATCTCATATCTATGTTTCTTGATAAGATATAATATTCATTGCGAAGTGTTATGCATTCCTCGTCTACGATTCAAATGAACGTAAATGCGACACTTCCTTGCAAGGAAATAGCGTTTGCAGATGTCTACGTATCGAAGCAATAGAGTTCAAATGCTTCTTAAAACGAGATATTGCATCTCATATCTATGTTTCATGATAAGATATAATATTCATTGCGAAGTGTTATGCATTCCTCGTCTACGATTCAAATGAATGTAAATGCAACACTTCCTTGGAAAGAAATAGCGTTTGCAGATGTCTACGTATCGAAGCAATAGTGTTAAAATGCTTCTTAAAACGGGATATCGCATCTCATTTCTATGTTTCATGATAAGATATATTATTCATTGCGAAGTGCTATGCATTCCTCGTCTACGATTCAAATGAATGTAAATGCGGCACTTCCTTCCTAGGACATAGCGTCTGCAGATGTCTCCGTATCGTAGCAATAGATTTCTAATGCTTCTTAAAACGCGATATCGCATCTCATTCCTATGTTCCATGGTAAGATATAATATGATTTCCGAAGTGTCATGTATTCCTCGTCTACACTTCAAATGAATGTAAATGCGACACTTCCTTGCAAAGAAATAGCGTTTGCAGATGTCTACGTATCGTAGCAATAGATATCTAATGCTTCTTAAAACGCGATATCGCATCTCATTTCTATGTTTCATGGTAAGATACAATATGATTCGCGAAGTGTCATGTATTCCTCGTCTACACTTCAAATGAATGTAAATGCGACACTTCCTAGCAAGGAGATAGCGTTTGCAGATGTCTACGTATCGTAGCAATAGATTTCTAATGTTTCTTAAAACGCGATGTCGCATCTCATTTCTATGTTTCATGGTAAGATATAATATGATTTGCGAAGTGTTATGTATTCCTCGTCTACACTTCAAATGAATGTAATTGCGACACTTCCTTGCTAGGAAATAGCGTCTGCAGATGTCTAGGTATCGTAGCGATAGAGTTCTAATGCTACTTAAAACGCGATATCGCATCTCATTTCTATGTTTCATGGTAAGATATAATATGATTTGCGAAGTGTTATGTATTCCTCGTCTACACTTCAAATGAATGTAAATGCGACACTTCCTTGCTAGGAAATAGCGTCTGCAGATGTCTAGGTATCGTAGCGATAGAGTTCTAATGCTACTTAAAACGCGATATCGCATCTCATTTCCATGTTTCATGGTAAGATATAATATGATTTGCGAAGTGATATGTATTCCTCGTCTACACTTCATATGAATGTTAATGCGACACTTCCTTGCAAGGAAAGAGCGTTTGCAGATATCTACGTATCGTAGCAATAGAGTTCTTATGATTCTTAAAACCGCGATATCGCATCTCATTTCTATGTTTCATGGTAAGATATAATATGATTTGCGAAGTGTTATGTACTCCTCGTCTACACTTCAAATGAATGTAAATGCGACACTTCCTTGAGAGGAAATAGCGTCTGCAGATGTCTAGGTATCGTAGCGATAGAGTTCTAATGCTTCTCAAAACACAATATCGCATCTCATTACAATGTTTCATGGTAAGATATAATATGATTTGCGAAGTGTGATGTATTCCTCGTCTACACTTCAAATGAATGTAAATGCGACACCTCCTTGCAAAGAAATAGCGTTTGCAGATGTCTACGTATCGTAGCAATAGATTTCTAATGCTTCTTAAAACGCGATATAGCATCTCATTTCTATGGTTCATGGTAAGATATAATATGATTTGCGAAGTGTCATGTATTCCTCGTCTACACTTCTAATGAATGTAAATGCGACACTTCCTTGCAAGGAAATAGCGTTTGCTGATGTCTACCTATCGTAGCCATAGGGTTCTAATGCTTCTTAAAACGCGATATCGCATCTCATTTCTATGTTTCATGGTAAGATACAATATGATTCGCGAAGTGTCATGTATTCCTCGTCTACACTTCCAATGAATGTAAATGCGACACTTCCTAGCAAGGAGATAGCGTTTGCAGATGTCTACGTATCGTAGCAATAGATTTCTAATGCTTCTTAAAACGCGATGTCGCATCTCATTTCTATGTTTCATGGTAAGATATAATATGATTTGCGAAGTGTTATGTATTCCTCGTCTACACTTCAAATGAATGTAAATGCGACACTTCCTTGCTAGGAAATAGCGTCTGCAGATGTCTAGGTATCGTAGCAATAGAGTTCAAACTCCTCTTAAAACTAGATATTGCATCTCATATCTATGTTTCATGGTAAGATATAATATTCATTGCGAAGTGTTATGCATTCCTCGTATGCGATTCATATGAATATAGATGCGACACTTCCTTGCAAGGAAATAGCGTTTGCGGTTGTCTACGTATCGTAGCAATAGATTTCTAATGCTTCTTAAAACGAGATATTGCATCTCATATCTATGTTTCATGATAAGATATAATATTCATTGCGAAGTGTTATGCATTCCTCGTCTACGATTCAAATGAGTGTAAATGCGACACTTCCTTGCAAGGAAATAGCGTTTGCAGATGTCTACGTATCGTAGCAATAGAGTTCTTATGATTCTTAAAACGCGATATCGAATCTCATTTCTATGTTTCATGGCAAGATATAATGTGATTTGCGAAGTGTTATGCATTCCTCGTCTATGATTCAAATGAATGTAAATGCGACACTTCCTTGCAAGGAAATAGCGTTTGCAGATGTCTACCAATCGCAGCAATAGAGTACTAATGCTTCTTAAAACGCGATATCGCATCTCATTTCTATGTTTCATGGTTAGATATAATATGATTTGCGAAGTGTTATGTATTCCTCGTCTACACTTCAAATGAATGTAAATGCGACACTTCCTCGCTAGGAAATAGCGTTTGCAGATGTCTACGTATCGTAGCGATAGAGTTCTAATGCTTCTTAAAGCGCGATATCGCATCTCATTTCTATGTTTCATGGTAAGATATAATATGATTTGCGAAGTGTTATGCATTCCTCGTCTGCGATTCAAATGAATGTAAATGCGACACTTCCTTGCTAGGACATAGCGTCTGCAGATGTCTACGTATCGTAGGAATAGATTTCTAATGCTTCTTAAAACGCGATATCGCATCTCATTTCTATGTTTCATGGGAAGATATAATGTGATTTGCGAAGTGTTATGTATTCCTCGTCTACACTTCAAATGAATGTAAATGCGACACTTCCTTGCAAAGAAATAGCGTTTGCAGATGTCTACGTATCGAAGCAATAGAGTTAAAATGCTTCTTAAAACGCGATATCGCATCTCATTTCTATGCTACATGATAAGATATAATATTCATTACGAAGTGTTATGCATTCCTCGTCTACGATTCAAATGAATGTAAATGCGTCACTTCCTTGCAAGGAAATAGCGTTTGCAGATTTCTACGTATCGTAGCAATAGATTTCTAATGCTTCTTAAAACGCGATACCGCATCTCATTTGTATGTTTCATGGTAAGATATAATATGATTTCCGAAGTGTCATGTATTCCTCGTCTACACTTCAAATGAATGTAAATGCGACACTTCCTTGCAAGGAAATAGCGTTTGCAGATGTCTACGTATCGATGCAATAGAGTTCAAATTCTTCTTAAAACGAGATATTGCATCTCATATCTATGTTTCTTGATAAGATATAATATTCATTGCGAAGTGTTATGCATTCCTCGTCTACGATTCAAATGAACGTAAATGCGACACTTCCTTGCAAGGAAATAGCGTTTGCAGATGTCTACGTATCGAAGCAATAGAGTTCAAATGCTTCTTAAAACGAGATATTGCATCTCATATCTATGTTTCATGATAAGATATAATATTCATTGCGAAGTGTTATGCATTCCTCGTCTACGATTCAAATGAATGTAAATGCAACACTTCCTTGGAAAGAAATAGCGTTTGCAGATGTCTACGTATCGAAGCAATAGTGTTAAAATGCTTCTTAAAACGGGATATCGCATCTCATTTCTATGTTTCATGATAAGATATATTATTCATTGCGAAGTGCTATGCATTCCTCGTCTACGATTCAAATGAATGTAAATGCGGCACTTCCTTCCTAGGACATAGCGTCTGCAGATGTCTCCGTATCGTAGCAATAGATTTCTAATGCTTCTTAAAACGCGATATCGCATCTCATTCCTATGTTCCATGGTAAGATATAATATGATTTCCGAAGTGTCATGTATTCCTCGTCTACACTTCAAATGAATGTAAATGCGACACTTCCTTGCAAGGAAATAGCGTTTGCAGATGTCTACGTATCGATGCAATAGAGTTCAAATTCTTCTTAAAACGCTTCTTAAAACGAGATATTGCATCTCATATCTATGTTTCATGATAAGATATAATATTCATTGCGAAGTGTTATGCACTCCTCGTATACGATTCAAATGAATGTAAATGCGACACATCCTTGCAAGGAAATAGCGTTTGCAGATGTCTACGTATCGTAGCAATAGAGTTCAAATGCTTCTTAAAACGGGATATCGCATCTCATTTCTATGTTTCATGATAAGATATATTATTCATTGCGAAGTGCTATGCATTCCTCGTCTACGATTCAAATGAATGTAAATGCGGCACTTCCTTCCTAGGACATAGCGTCTGCAGATGTCTCCGTATCGTAGCAATAGATTTCTAATGCTTCTTAAAACGCGATATCGCATCTCATTCCTATGTTCCATGGTAAGATATAATATGATTTCCGAAGTGTCATGTATTCCTCGTCTACACTTCAAATGAATGTAAATGCGACACTTCCTTGCAAGGAAATAGCGTTTGCAGATGTCTACGTATCGATGCAATAGAGTTCAAATTCTTCTTAAAACGCTTCTTAAAACGAGATATTGCATCTCATATCTATGTTTCATGATAAGATATAATATTCATTGCGAAGTGTTATGCATTCCTCGTCTACGATTCAAATGAATGTAAATGCGACACTTCCTTGCAAGGAAATAGCGTTTGCAGTTGTCTACGTATAGTAGCAATAGAGTTCTTATGATTCTTAAAACGCGATGTCGCATCTCATTTCTATGTTTCATGGTAAGATATAATATGATTTGCGAAGTGTTATGTATTCCTCGTCTACACTTCAAATGAATGTAAATGCGACACTTCCTTGCAAAGAAATAGCGTTTGCAGATGTCTACGTATCGTAGCAATATATATCTAATGCTTCTTAAAACGCGACATCGCATCTCATTTCTATGTTTCATGGTAAGATATAATATGATTAGCGACGTGCCATGTATTCCTCGTCTGCACTTCAAATGAATGTAAATGCGACACTTCCTTGCAAAGAAATAGCGTTTGCAGATGTCTACGTTTCGTAGCAATAGATTTCTAATGCTTCTTAAAACGCGATATCGCATCTCATTTCTATGTTTCATGGTAAGATATAATATGATTTGCGAAGTGTCATGTATTCCTCGTCTACACTTCAAATGAATGTAAATGCGACACTTCCTTGCAAGGAAATAGCGTTTACAGATGTCTACGTATCGAAGTGTTATGCATCCTCCGTCTACGATTCAAATGAATGTAAATGCGACACTTCCTTGCAAGGAAATAGCGTTTGCAGATGTCTACCTATCGTAGCAATAGAGTTCTAATGCTTCTTAAAACGCGATATCGCATCTCATTTCTATGTTTCATGGTAAGATATAATATGATTTGCGAAGTGTCATGTATTCCTCGTCTACACTTCAAATGAATGTAAATGCGACACTTCCTTGCTAGGAAATAGCGTCTGCATATGTCTAGGTATCGTAGCAATAGAGTTCAAATGCTTCTTAAAACGAGATATTGTATCTCATTTCTATGTTTCATGATAAGATATAATATTCATTGCGAAGTGTTATGCATTGCTCGTATACGATTCAAATGAATGTAAATGCGACACTTCCTTCCAAGGAAATAGCGTTTGCAGATGTCTACGTATCGAAGCAATAGAGTTCTAATGCTTCTTAAAACGCGATATCGCATCTCATTTCTATGTTTCATGGTAAGATATAATATGATTTGCGAAGTGTTATGTATTCGTCGTCTACACTTCAAATGAATGCAAATGCGACACTTCCTTGCAAGGAAATAGCGTTTGCAGACGTCTACCTATCGTAGCAATAGGGTTCTAATGCTTCTTAAAACGCGATATCGCATCTCATTTCTATGTTTCATGGTAGGATATCATATTCATTGCGAAGTGTTATGCATTCCTCGTATACGATTCAAATGAATGTAAATGCGACACTTCCTTGCAAGGAAATAGCGTTTGCAGATGTCTACCTATCGTAGCAATAGGGTTCTAATGCTTCTTAAAACGCGATATCGCATCCCATTTCTATGTTTCATGGTAAGATATAATATGATTTGCGAAGTGTTATGTATTCCTCGTCTACACTTCAAATGAATGTAAATGCAACGCTTCCTTGCAAAGAAATAGCGTTTGCAGATGTCTACGTATCATAGCAATAGAGTTCTTATGATTCTTAAAACGCGATATCGCAACTCATTTCTATGGTTCATGGTAAGATATAATATGATTTGCGAAGTGTTATGTATTCCTCGTCTACACTTCAAATGAAAGTAAATGCGACACTTCCTTGCAAGGAAATAGCGTTTGCAGATGTCTACGTATCGTAGCAATGGAGTTGTTATGATTCTTAAAACGCGGTATCGATCTCAATTCTATATTTCATGGTAAGATATAATATGATTTGCGAAGTGTTGTGGATTCCTCGCCTACACTTCAAATGAATGTAAGTGCGACACTTCCTTGCAAAGAAATAGCGTTTGCAGATGTCTACGTATCGTAGAAATAGATTTCTAATGCTTCTTAAAACGCGATATCGCATCTCTTTTCTATCTTTCATGGTAAGATATAATATGATTTGCGAAGTGTCATGTATTCCTCGTCTACACTTCAAATGAATGTAAAGGCGACACTTCCTTGCAAGGAAATAGCGTTTGCAGATGTCTACGTATCGTAGCAATGGAGTTGTTATGATTCTTAAAACGCGGTATCGATCTCAATTCTATATTTCATGGTAAGATATAATATGATTTGCGAAGTGTTGTGGATTCCTCGCCTACACTTCAAATGAATGTAAGTGCGACACTTCCTTGCAAAGAAATAGCGTTTGCAGATGTCTACGTATCGTAGAAATAGATTTCTAATGCTTCTTAAAACGCGATATCGCATCTCTTTTCTATCTTTCATGGTAAGATATAATATGATTTGCGAAGTGTTATGTATTCCTCGTCTACACTTCAAATGAATGCAAATGCGACACTTCCTTGCAAGGAAATAGCGTTTGCAGACGTCTACCTATCGTAGCAATAGTGTTCTAATGCTTCTTAAAACGCGATATCGCATCTCATTTCTATGTTTCATGGTAGGATATCATATTCATTGCGAAGTGTTATGCATTCCTCGTCTACGATTCAAATGAATGTAAATGCGACACTTCTTTGCAAGGAAATAGCGTTTGCAGATGTCTACCTATCGTAGCAATAGGGTTCTAATGCTTCTTAAAACGCGATATCGCATCTCATTTCTATGTTTCATGGTAAGATATAATATGATTTGCGAAGTGTTATGTATTCCTCGTCTACACTTCAAATGAATGTAAATGCGACACTTCCTTGCTAGGAAATAGCGTCTGCAGATGTCTAGGTATCGTAGCGATAGTGTTCTAATGCTTCTTAAAACGCGATATCGCATCTCATTTCAATGTTTCATGGTAAGATATAATTTGATTTGCGATGTGTTATGTATTCCTCGTCTGCACTTCAAATGAATGTAAATGCGACACTTCCTTACTAGGAAATAACGTCTGCAGATGTCTAGGTATCGTAGCAATAGAGTTTAAATGCTTCTTAAAACGAGATATTGCATCTCATATCTATGTTTAATGATAAGATATAATATTCATTGCGAAGTGTTATGCATTCCTCGTATACGATTCAAACGAATGTAAATGCGACACTTCCTTGCAAGGGAATAGCGTTTGCAGATTTCTACCTATCGCATTAATAGGGTTCTAATGCTTCTTAAAACGCGATATCGCATCTCATTTCTATGTTTCATGGTAAGATATAATATGATTTGCGAAGTGTCATGTATTCCTCGTCTACACTTCAAATGAATGTAAATGCGACACTTCTTTGCTAGGAAATAGCGTCTGCAGATGTCTAGGTATCGTAGCAATAGAGTTCAAATGCTTCTTAAAACGAGATATTGCATCTCATATCTATGTTTCATGATAAGATATAATATTCATTGCGAAGTGTTATGCATTCCTCGTCTACGATTCAAATGAATGTAAATGCGACACTTCCTTGCAAGGAAATAGCGTTTGCAGATGTCTACGTATCGTAGCAATAGAGTTCTTATGTTTCTTAAAACGCGATATCGCATCTCATTTCTATGTTCCATGGTAAGGTATAATATGATTTGCGAAGTGTTATGTATTCCTCGTCTACACTACAAATGATTGTGAATGCGACACTTCCTCGCTAGGAAATAGCGTTTGCAGATGTCTACGTATCGTAGCAATAGAGTTCTTATGATTCTTAAAACGCGATATCGCATCACAATTCTATGTTTCATGGTAAGATATAATATGATTTGCGAAGTGTTATGTATTCCTCGTCTACACTTCAAATGAATGCAAATGCGACACTTCCTTGCAAGGAAATAGCGTTTGCAGATGTCTACCTGTCGCAGCAATAGAGTTCTAATGCTTCTTAAAACGCGATATCGCATCTCATTTCTATGTTTCATGGTAGGATATCATATTCATTGCGAAGTGTTATGCATTCCTCGTCTACGATTCAAATGAATGTAAATGCGACACTTCCTTGCAAGGAAATAGCGTTTGCAGATGTCTACCTATCGTAGCAATAGGGTTCTAATGCTTCTTAAAACGCGATATCGCATCTCATTTCTATGTTTCATGGTAAGATATAATATGATTTGCGAAGTGTTATGTATTCCTCGTCTACACTTCAAATGAATGTAAATGCGACACTTCCTTGCTAGGAAATAGCGTCTGCAGATGTCTAGGTATCGTAGCGATAGTGTTCTAATGCTTCTTAAAACGCGATATCGCATCTCATTTCAATGTTTCATGGTAAGATATAATTTGATTTGCGATGTGTTATGTATTCCTCGTCTGCACTTCAAATGAATGTAAATGCGACACTTCCTTACTAGGAAATAACGTCTGCAGATGTCTAGGTATCGCAGCAATAGAGTTTAAATGCTTCTTAAAACGAGATATTGCATCTCATATCTATGTTTAATGATAAGATATAATATTCATTGCGAAGTGTTATGCATTCCTCGTATACGATTCAAACGAATGTAAATGCGACACTTACTTGCAAGGAAATAGCGTTTGCAGATTTCTACCTATCGCATTAATAGGGTTCTAATGCTTCTTAAAACGCGATATCGCATCTCATTTCTATGTTTCATGGTAAGATATAATATGATTTGCGAAGTGTCATGTATTCCTCGTCTACACTTCAAATGAATGTAAATGCGACACTTCTTTGCTAGGAAATAGCGTCTGCAGATGTCTAGGTATCGTAGCAATAGAGTTCAAATGCTTCTTAAAACGAGATATTGCATCTCATATCTATGTTTCATGATAAGATATAATATTCATTGCGAAGTGTTATGCATTCCTCGTATACGATTCAAATGAATGTAAATGCGACACTTCCTTGCAAGGAAATAGCGTTTGCAGATGTCTACGTATCGTAGCAATAGAGTTCTTATGTTTCTTAAAACGCGATATCGCATCTCATTTCTATGTTCCATGGTAAGATATAATATGATTTGCGAAGTGTTATGTATTCCTCGTCTACACTACAAATGATTGTGAATGCGACACTTCCTCGCTAGGAAATAGCGTTTGCAGATGTCTACGTATCGTAGCAATAGAGTTCTTATGATTCTTAAAACGCGATATCGCATCACAATTCTATGTTTCATGGTAAGATATAATATGATTTGCGAAGTGTTATGTATTCCTCGTCTACACTTCAAATGAATGCAAATGCGACACTTCCTTGCAAGGAAATAGCGTTTGCAGATGTCTACCTGTCGCAGCAATAGGGTTCTAATGCTTCTTAAAACGCGATATCGCATCTCATTTCTATGTTTCATGGTAAGATATAATATGATTTGCGAAGTGTTATGTATTCCTCGTCTACGCTTCAAATGAATGCAAATGCGACACTTCCTTGCAAGGAAATAGCGTTTGCAGATGTCTACCTATCGTAGCAATAGGGTTCTAATGCTTCTTAAAACGCGATATCGCATCTCATTTCTATGTTTCATGGTAAGATATAATATGATTTGCGAAGTGTTATGTATTCCTCGTCTACACTTCAAATGAATGTAAATGCAACGCTTCCTTGCAAAGAAATAGCTTTTGCAGATGTCTACGTATCGTAGCAATAGAGTTCTTATGATTCTTAAAACGCGATATCGATCTCAATTCTATGTTTCATGGTGAGATATAATATGATTTGCGAAGTGCTATGTATTCCTCGTCTACACTTCAAATGAATGTAAATGCGACACTTCCTTACTAGGAAATAGCGTCTGCAGATGTCTAGGTATCGTAGCAATAGAGTTCAAATACTTCTTAAAACGAGATATTGCATCTCATACCTATGTTTAATGATAAGATATAATATTCACTGCGAAGTGTTATGCATTCCTCGTCTACGATTCAAATGAATGTAAATGCGACACTTCCTTGCAAGGAAATAGCGTTTGCAGATGTCTACGTATCGTAGCAATAGAGTTCTTATGATTCTTAAAACGCGATATCGCATCTCATTTCTATGGTTCATGGTATGATATAATATGATTTGCGAAGTGTTATGTATTCCTCGTCTACACTTCAAATGAATGTAAATGCAACGCTTCCTTGCAAAGAAATTGCTTTTGCGGATGTCTACCTATCGTAGCAATAGGGTTCTAATGCTTCTTAAAACGCGATATCGCATCTCATTTCTATGTTTCATGGTAAGATATAATATGATTTGCGAAGTGTTATGTATTCCTCGTCTACACTTCAAATGAATGTAAATGCAACGCTTCCTTGCAAAGAAATAGCTTTTGCAGATGTCTACGTATCGTAGCAATAGAGTTCTTATGATTCTTAAAACGCGATATCGATCTCAATTCTATGTTTCATGGTGAGATATAATATGATTTGCGAAGTGCTATGTATTCCTCGTCTACACTTCAAATGAATATAAATGCGACACATCCTTGCAAGGAAGTAGCGTTTGCAGATGTCTACGTATCGTAGCAATAGATTTCTAATGCTTCTTAAAACGCGATATCGCATCTCATATCTATGTTTCATGGTAAGATATAATTTGATTTGCGAAGTGTTATGTATTCCTCGTCTGCACTTCAAATGAATGTAAATGCGACACTTCCTTACTAGGAAATAGCGTCTGCAGATGTCTAGGTATCGTAGCAATAGAGTTCAAATACTTCTTAAAACGAGATATTGCATCTCATACCTATGTTTAATGATAAGATATAATATTCACTGCGAAGTGTTGTGCATTCCTCGTCTACGATTCAAATGAATGTAAATGCGACACTTCCTTGCAAGGAAATAGCGTTTGCAGATGTCTACGTATCGTAGCAATAGAGTTCTTATGATTCTTAAAACGCGATATCGCATCTCATTTCTATGGTTCATGGTATGATATAATATGATTTGCGAAGTGTTATGTATTCCTCGTCTACACTTCAAATGAATGTAAATTCCCCACTTCCTTGCTAGGAAATGCGCTTCGACATGTCTGCGTATCGAAGCAATAGAGTTCTAACGCTTCTTAAAACGCGATGTCGCATTTCATTTCTATGTTTCATGATAAGATATAATTTTCATCGCGAAGTGTTGTGTATTCCACGTCTACACTTCAAATGAATGTAAATGTCACACTTCCTTGCTAGGAAATAGCGTTTCCAGATGCCTACGTATCGGAGCAGTAGAGTTTTAATTCTTTCTAAAACGCGATATCGGATCTCAATTCTATGTTTCATAATATGATATAATATTCATTGCGAAGTGTTATGTATACCTCGCCTGCACTGCAAAAGAATGTAAATGCCACACTTCCTAGCTAAGAAATGCGTTTCTAGATGTCTACGTATCGATGCAATGGAGTTCTAATGCTTCGTAAAACGCGAAATCGCATCGCACTCCTATGTTTCATGATAAGATATATTATTCATTGCGAAGTGTCATGTGTACATCGTCTACACTTCAAAAGAATGTAAATGCCACACTTCCTTGTTTGGAAATGTGTTTCCAGATGTCTACATATGGAAGCAATGGAGTTCTAATGCTTCTTAAAACGCGATATCGGATCGCAGTTCTATGTTTCATGATAAGATATAATATTCATTGCAAAGTGTTGCGTATACCACGTGTACACTTCAAAAGAAGTTGAATCCACAATGCGGTCATAGAGATACAGAAACGGCAAAAATTCCAAACAATAATTTAAAAAATTCAAAAAGGGGGGAGTGAAAATCCATCTCCTTTACGATGATAAGGAACAAGTCTGCCTCATGCACTACAATATCCCAAACAGCCAGCGATTGGCACGCCAATGACAACGGATGGAACGAACTCCGTGTCAGAACTGTGCTAACAAAGTGCTCCTACTCAGCTTTCGAAATGGCATACTGTTAGTACTGGGGCGGCATTCGTATCACGGCACTATTAAAGCACCGAGATATAGCACACGGGCTACACGGCCGTGACAATGACACTATCAGCTCACCATAGCTACACGCTTGGTTGTGGCATAGTCTGACATTTACTAATGTGGAAGCTGTTTCCATAAAAATTATAAGCAAATATGAAAAATGACTAAACTGTGCAATTTATTTATTTTGATTCCAATATAGATACACCGGCACAACACAAAGATATAAGAATTCGATTTTATTATTTTCTATAAACTAGCTCGATAGGGCGATTTTTTCCATAAAGTCGATAATTACTTTGTCATAAAAATATATACACATATTTTATATATATTTTCTTCAATTTATTGTTACAAATTCATGCAATTGAGGGTTACATTAAATAAGATGACAGCATGTTATTTCAAAAATTACACAAGGCGAAGTTAGGGATGCAACAGCATGAATTTTTATTTTATAAGTAATATTTTTCTTATAAATACTATTTTTAGTCTATGATGGATTGAAAGAAATATATACGACTCGCTCAATAACTATAAATATAGGAAAACGACCATCAAAATGTCTATCAATACTCATATGCTGAACATCTACTGACATCTAACGGTTCTAATTTGTATGAAAGCACAGGTTCCCCATTGCCAAATGTGATCCTGCGTCATTGCTGAGGAGATTCATGAATGGAGCGATGATACGCGTGTCACCATGGTGCTGGTTCTGCGCGATTCGCTTGTCTAGAACGTGCTGGTAACACGTTCTGGCATTTTAGTCAACGAATCCGGTCACAGATGACTACGAATCAGTTGACACTCCTCGGAAGTGGCAATATAGTGCCGGCATGGTGTCGCTACCATCTTGCCGTTTGTTATTTGGGATGCTTTTTAGTGCATTATTCGGAATTGAATTTGAACACATAGCTACTTAATCGCAAATTTGTATGTACTGTGACGTGGTGAAGTCACAAGGCTCGCTCACCCCCCCCCCCCCCCCCTGCTTCGGTTAGACTAGCTTGCAGATCACAACCCATGCGAGAAGCGCGACACGGACCATCGCGATAGCTGTATTTGAGAGGAGCGTGAAATACAGGATGGTAGAACCTCTCCCCCCCCCCCCCCCCCGTTCGTTTCTCTCTCACCGTTCAACGGATTAGACTGGCGAGCTGATGGAAGAAGCGACCCATAAGACGCCTCTTCGGCGGATAATAAGACCGCAGGTTCGCGGAAGGGCTGTGCGCCGAGGTAGCGTGACGGGTTCGATTGTGGAGGAGTCGGGAAGTGAGCAAGAAGAGACCCTGAAGCCCGAAGGATAGGATCGAGAGCTCTGCAACGATAAGACTGCTGCCATAGTCCATGGAGACAAACAGGATGGTTCTCGGGTGTGAGAAGTACCTCTACCCCTCCCCCATTAGAACTCTATTGCTTCGATACGTAGACATCTGGAAACGCTATTCCCTAGCAAGGAAGTGTTGCATTTACATTTTTTTGACGTGTAGACGAGAATACACGACACTTCGCAATGAATATTATATCTTATCATGAAAAATACAAATGAGATGCGATATCGCGTTCTAAGAAGCATTAGAACTTTATTGCTTCGATAGGGAGACATTCGGAAACGCTATTTCTTAGCCAGGATGTGTGGCATTTACATTCTTTTGAAGTGTAGACGAGGTATACATGACACTTCGCAATGAAGATTATATCTTACCATGAAACATAGAAATGAGATGCGATATCCCGTTTTAAGAAGCATGAGAACTCTATTGCTTCGATACGTAGCCATCTGCAAGCGGTATTTCCCAGCAAGGAAGTGTTGCATTTACATTCTTTTGATGTGTAGACGAAGGTACATGACACTTCGCAATGTATGTTATATCTTATCGTGAAACGCAGAAGTGAGATGCGATATCGCGTTTTAAGAAGCATTAGAACTCTATTGCTTCGATACGTAGTCATCTGCAAACGTTAATTCCTAGCAAGGAAGTGTCGCATTTACATTATTTCGGAGCGAATACGAGGTATACATAGCACTTCGCAATGTATATTATATCTTATCATGAAACATAGATATGGGATACGATATCCCGTCTTAAAAAGCATGAGAACTCTAATGCTACGATACGTAGCCATCTGCAAACGCTATTTCGAAGCAAGGAAGTGTCGCATTTACATTCTTTTGAAGTGTATGCGATGTATACATAACATTGCACAATGAATACTATATCTTATTATGAAACATAGAAATGAGATGGAATAACGCGATTTATGAAAGCATTATAACTCTATTGCTTCGATACGTAGATATCTGCAAACGCTATTTCCTAGTAAGGAAGAGTCGCACTTACATTGGTTTGAAGTGTATGCGAGGTATACATGACACCTCGCCATGAATGTGATATCTCATCATGAAACATAGAAGTGTGATGCGATATCGCGTTTTAACAAGCATTAGAACTATTGCTACGATACGTAGACATCTGCAAACGCTATTTCCTAGCAAGGAAGTGTCGCATTTACATTCTTTTGAAGTGTAGACGAGAATACATAACACTGCACAATGAATATTATATCTTATCATGAAACATAGATATGAGATGCAATATCGCGATTTAAGAAGATTTAGAAATCTATTGCTTTCTTATGTAGACATCTGCAAACGCTACTTCCTAGCAAGGAAGTGTTGCATTTACATTCTTTTCGAGTATATGCGAGGTATTCATAATACTGCACAATGAAAATTATATCTTATCATGAAACGTAGATATGAGATGCGATATGACGGTTTAAGAAGCATTAGAACTCTATTGCTTCGATACGTAGACATCTGGAAACGCTATTCCCTAGCAAGGAAGTGTCGCATTTACATTCATTTGAAGTGTAGACGAGGAATACATAACACTTCGCAAATCATATTATATCATACCATGAACCATAGAAATGAGATGCGATATCGCGTTTTAAGAATCATAAGAACTCTATTGCTACGATACGTAGACATCTGCAAACGCTATTTCCTAGCAAGGCAGTGTCGCAATTACATTCTTTTGAGGTGAATACGAGGTATACATAACACTGCACAATGAATATCATATCTTATCATGAAACATAGAAATGAGATGCGATATGGCGATTTATGAAGCATTAGATGTCTATTGGTTCGATACGTAGATATCTGCAAACGCTACTTCCTAGCAAGGAAGTGTCGCATTTACATTCTTTTAAAAGGAATACGAGGTATACATGGTACTTCGGAATGAATATTATATCTTATCATGAAACATAGAAATGAGATGCGATATGGCGATTTAAGAAGCATTAGAAATCCATTGCTTCGATACGTAGACATTTGCAAACGCTATTTGCAAGCAAGGAAGAGTCGCATTTACATTCTTTTGAAGTGAATACGAGGTATACATAACGCTCCACAATGAATATTACATATTATCATGAAACATAGTAATGAGTAGCGATATCGCGTTTAGAGAAGCATTAGAACTCTAATGCTACGATACATAGACATCTGCAAACGCTATTTCCGGACAAGGAAGTGTCGCGTCTACATTCTTTTTAAGTGAATACGAGGTTTTCATAACACTCCACGATGAAAATTATATCGTATCATGAAACATAGAAATGTGATGTAATATGGCGATTTAAGAAGCATTAGAACTCCATTGCTTCGATACGTAGACATC
This sequence comes from Xylocopa sonorina, assembly GCF_050948175.1. Lineage (NCBI taxonomy): Eukaryota > Metazoa > Arthropoda > Insecta > Hymenoptera > Apidae > Xylocopa > Xylocopa sonorina. Next base: position 152,941 of record NW_027490399.1, on the reverse strand, counting down.
TGCAAACGCTACTTCCTAGCAAGGAAGTGTCGCATGCACATTCAATTGAAGTGTATGCGAGGTATACATGGCACTTCGCAATAAATATTATATCTTATCATGAAACATAGAAATGAGATGCTATATGGCGATTTAAGATGCATTAGAACTCTATTGTTTCGATACGTAGACATCTGCAAACGCTACTTCCTAGCAAGGAAGTGTCGCATTTACATTCTTTTGAAAGGAATACGAGGTATACATGACACTTCGCAATGAATATTATATCTAATCATGAAACGTAGAAATGTGATGAGATATAACGATTTAGGAAGCATTAGAACTCTATTGCTTCGATACGTGGACATCTGCAAACGCTATTTCCTGGCAAGGAAGTGTCGCGATTACATTCTTTTGAAGTGAATACGAGGTATACATAACACTCCACAATGAAATTTATATCTTATCATGAAACATAGAAATGAGATGTAATATAGCGATTTAAGAAGCATTAGAACTCTATTGCTTCGATACGTAGACATCTGCAAACGCTATTTCCTACGAAGGAAGTGTCGCATTTACATTCTTCTGAAAGGAATACGAGGCATACATGACACTTCGCAATGAATATTATATCTTATCATGAAACATAGAAATGAGATGCGATATGACGATTTAAGAAGCATTAGAATTCTATTGCTTCGATACGTAGACATCTGCAAACGCTATTTCCTAGCAAGGAAGTGTCGCTTGCACATTCAATTGAAGTGTATGCGAGGTATACATGGCACTTCGCAATGAATATTGTATCTTATCATGAAACATAGAAATGAGATGCTATATGGTGATTTAAGAAGCATTAGAACTCTATTGCTTCGATACGTAGACGTCTGCAAACGCTATTTCCTAGCAAGGAAATGCCGCATTTACATTCATCTGAAGTGTGTGCGAGGTATACATGACACTTCGCAACGAGTATTATATATTATCATGAAACATAGAAATGAGAAGCGATATCGCGTTTTGAGAGGCATTAGAAATCTATTGGTTCGATACGTAGACATCCGCAAACGCTATTTCCTGGCAAGGAAGTGTTGCGTTTGCATGCTTTTGAAGAGAATATGAGGTATACATAACACTCCACAATGAATATTATATATTATCACGAAACATAGCAATGAGTAGCGATATCGCGTTTTGAGAAGCATTAGGACTCTAATGCTACGATACGTAGACATCTGCTAACGCTATTTCCTAGCAAGGAAGTGTCGCATTTACATTCCTTTGAAGTATAGACGAGATATGCATAACACTCAACAATGAATATTATATCTTATCATGAAACATAGAAATGAGATGAGATATCGCTATTTAAGAAGCTTTAGAACTCTATTGCTTGGATACGTAGATATCGGCAAACGCTATTTCCTAGCAAGGAAGTGTCGCATATACATTCATTTGAAGTGTATGCGAAGTACACATGACACTACGCAATGAATATTATATACTATCATGAGACATAGAAATGAGATGCGATATCGCGAATTAGCTAGCTTTAGAACTCTATTACTTCGATACGTAGACATCTGCAAACGCTACTTCCTAGGAAGGAAGTGTCACATTTACATTCATTTGAAGTACAGACGAGATATACATAACACTCCGCAATGAATATTATATCTTGTCATGCAACTTAGAAATGAGATGCGATATCGCGTTCTGACAAGCATTAGAACTCTAATGCTACGATACGTAGACATCTGCAAACGCTATTTCCTGGCAAGGAAGTGTCGCATATACATTCATTTGAAGTGTATGCGAGGTATACATGACACTACGCATTGAATATTATATACTATCATGAGACATAGACATGAGAAACGATGTCGCGTTTAGAGAAGCATTAGAGCACTAATGCTACTATACGTAGACATCAGCAAACGCTATTTCCTAGCAAGGAAGTGCCGCATTTACATTGATTTGAAGTGTAGACGAGATATACATAACACTGCACAGTGAATATTATATCTTATCATGAAACATAGAAATGAGATGCGATATGGCGATTTAAGAAGCATTAGAAAAATATTACTTCGATACGTAGACATCGGCAAACGCTATTTCCTAGCAAGGAAGTGTCGCATTTACATTCTTTTCAAGTGAATACGAGGTATACATAACACTGCACAATGAATATTGTATCTTATCAGGAAACATAGAAATGAGATGCTATATGGCGATTTAAGAAGCATTAGAACACTATTGCTTCGATACGTAGACATCTGCAAACGCTATTTCCTAGCAAGGAAGTATCGCATTTACATTCATTTGAAGTGTATGCGAGGTATACATGACACTGCGCAGTGAATATTATATATTATCATGAAGCATAGAAATGGGATGCGATATGGCGATTTAAGAAGCATTAGGACACTATTGCTTCGATACGTAGACATCGGCAAACGCTATTTCCTAGCAAGGAAGTGTCGCATTTACATTCATTTCAAGTGAATACGAGGTATACATAACACTGCACAATGAATATTGTATCTTATCATGAAACATAGAAATGAGATGCGGTATCGCGATTTAAGAAGCATTAGAACACTATTGCTTCGATACGTAGACATCGGCAAACGCTATTTCCTAGCAAGGAAGTGTCGCATTTACATTCATTTCAAGAGTAGACGAGGTGTACATGAAACTGCACAATGAATATTATATCTTATCATGAAACATAGAAATAAGATGCGATATCGCGTTTTGCGAAGCATTAGAGCTCTAATGCTAAGATACGTAGGCATCTGCAAACGCTATTTCCTAGAAAGGAAGTGTCGCAGTTACATTCATTTGAAGTGGATGCGAGGTATACATGACACTTCGCAATGAATATTGTATCTTATCATGAAACATATAAGTAGGATGCGATATCGCGTTTTAAGAATCATTAGATCTCTATTGCTTAGAAACGTAGACATCTAGAAACGCTATTCCGTAGCAACGAAGTGTGGGATTTACATTCTTTGGAATTGTTGACGAGTTATACATACCGCGTCGCAATGATAGTTCATGTTATCATGATACATAGAAATGGGATGCGATATCGCGTTTTATGATGCGTTAAAAACCTATTGCTTCGATACGTAGACGTCCACAAACGCTATTCCGTCACAGGGAAGACTGGGATTTCCATTCTTTTCAAGTGTGGACGAGATATATGTAATGGGCTGCGATGAATATTGCATATGATCATGAGACAAAGAAATGAGTTGCGGTATAGCGTATTATGAAGAATTAGATCTGTATTGCTTCGATACCTTGACGTCTAGAAACGCTATTCTGTCGCACGGATGTGTGGAATTTACATTCTCTTGAAGTATTGATGAGATATACATAGCACGTTGCATTGTATTACATCTTATCGTGAATCTTGTAATTGAGATGCGATATCGCGTTTTATGTATCATTAGAACTCTATTGCGTCGATCCGTAGTGTAGCGTCTGGCGTACTGCCTTCCTACTCCCAGCGCCTCCCACAGCATCTGGAAGCGACGTTCTCACCGTCATCAGCACCAAAAAACATGGGACGAGCGCCACCGCAACCGAACACACACCACGCCCACCAAGCTAAGGCTGCTAGCAATGCTCGAATACCCAGGAGTTCAAGTGACTGACCGCGCGACAACGTGCAGCATCTCTAAAGCAAGGGTTGATACAGCATTCAGCCAGACGACTGGACCACTGGGGACAGCAGCGTTTTACCTTCATCACCACAGCGTTATTCTCTTTTCTACGGTATATGTTCGGAAATCCTCTAAATCCAAGTACTCGACACATGCATTGTACATACGCAGACAACACATACGTAGTTTCTAAGATCGATGTAAACATCGGTAATTATTAGTTGCGATACGCTCCAGCGGGCGTACTACGCGCGCGGCTCACGCGTAACGCGATCCGCGCACCAATCCAACCGGCCGCACCACTGCGCAGTCCGAGCGGCCATCCCACTCTGGGGTCGAGCGAATCGCGCGTCACGCGATCTAAGGATGTCACGGATCCGCGATCCGAGAGTCAATCTACTCCGAGCCTCGTTCCAAGCTGATCATTAGACAGCTTCGATACCTTCGGGCTATTCGCCTGAATCGGAAGTGTTACCAAATCTATTGTAAATTTCAATTTTAATTCACTTCATCGAGTTTAGTTCTAGTTCCTATTCTAAACTATTAAGCCTACTTTTAATTTAGTATTATGGAAAGTACAGTGCAAGCTTAGGATTAACTTAAAATATACTTTGATTTTATCTCCTAACTACAAGTTCAGTTACTGATAACCTCCTTTAACTTCATTCTTAACCTACGAGTTCTTCCACGAGCCAATGCGTGGGCATTCTACATTCAATCCAAACGTTAGTCGATCATTGGTAATCAGCTGGTTAGAGCGGACCGCCGCTTAGCTCCGCTGACACATACGAGAGACTCAGTGCAGATAACGTCGACATTTCACTCTCTGGACCGACAGGCTAGAGCTGATCGCCGCTTAACCGAGTCGTATCTAGTCCGCTGAAATTAGACGCGAATGTGCAGCAATCTGAAACAAAAGGCTCGACGTGCGAGAAGGAAGAGTTTCCTACGTCCATCCATTTCCAACGTCATCCCGTCCAGGGGAGCCGAACATCGCCGAATCTCCGCAACGCTGGGCGTTCATCCTTTAAGACATTCAGACTCGCAGTCCTTACGCAGAATCGATTTCAGACTACGATCCATGGAAGCAGAGATACCTGAGGAAAGAGTATTGATTTGTTCTCTATCAAAACGACAAAGGTAGGGTTTCTCCACACTTACCGCGTTCACCGTGCTCGTAAAAGCGTTCGTTGTAACACGGAAGCAACCGGGCATTAGTTGCAATTAAGCGAGCCGTTTCCGCGAATTGGCTGCGTGTCGTCTCCGAGTAAAGCGGAAATATTCCACCACCGTGACGAGACAGATGAAGTCTAGAAACGCCATTCCGTACCAAGGAAGAGTGGCATTTAAATTCCTTCGGGGTGTAGCCGAGATATACATAACGCGTTGCATTGATTTACATCTTATCATGAGACATAGAAATGAGATGCGATATCGCGTTTTACGATGAATTAGAACAATGTTGGTTAGAAACGTAGACATCTAGATACGATAATCCGTAACAAGGGAGTGTGGTATTTACATTCCTTTGAAGTGTCGACCAGATATACATATCGCGTTGCATTGAATATTACGTCTTATCATGAGACATAGAAATGAGATGCGATATCGCGCTTTATGAAGCATTAGAACTGCGTTGCTTCGAAACGTATACATCTAGAAACGCTTTACGTAGCATGGAAGTGTGGGATTTATATTCTTTTGAAGTGTTGACGAGATATACAAAATGCGTTGCATTGAAGATTACATCTTATCATGAGACATAGAATTGATAAGCGATATTGCTTTCTATGAAGCATTAGAACTCCATTGCTTCGATACGTCGACATCCAGAAATGCTATTCCGTCGCAAGGAGGTGCGGCATTTACATTCTTTTGAAGTGTAAACGAGATATACATAACGCGTTGCATTGAGTAATAAATCTTATCATGAGACATAGAAATGAGATGCGATATCGCGATTTATAAAGTGTTAGAACTCTATTGCTTCGATACGTGGACATCTAGAAACGCTATTCTGCTGCATGGAAGTGTGGCATTTATATTCGTTTGAAGTGTTTACGAAACATTCCTAACGCGTTGCGTTGATTATTACAATCTATCGTGAGACATAGGAATGAGATGCGATATCGCGTTTTACGAAGCATTAAAACTCTATTGCTTCGATTACTTGACATCTAGTAACGATATTCCGTCGCTAGGAAGTGTGGGATTTACATTCTCTTGAAGTAATGACGAAAAATACATAACGCGTTGCATTGAATTACATCAAAACGTGAACCATAGATTTGAGATACGAAATCGCGTTTTATGAAGAATTGGAACTGTACTGCTTCGATTCGTAGACACCTGGAGGCACTATTCCGTTGCAAGGTAGAGTCGCATTTACATTCTTTTGAAGTGCAGACGAGGTACACATAACGCATTGCATTGAATATTACATCTTATGATGAGACATAGAAATGAGATGCGACATGGCGTTTTATGAAGAGTTAGAACACTATTGCTTCGATACGTAGACATCTAGTAACCCTGTTGCGTAGCAAGGAAGGGCGACATTTACATTCTCTAGAGGTGTAGACGAGACATACATAACGCGTTGCACTGAATATTACATCCTATCGTGAGACATAGAAATGATGTGCGATATCGGGCTTCATAAAGGGTTTGAATTCTATTGCTTCGAAACATAGGCACCTAGGAACTCTGTTCCGGAGCTAGGAGGAGTTGCATTTACATTCTTTAGAATTATCGATAATAAATACATAACGCGTTGCATTGAGTTGCATCTGGCCATGAAACATCGAAATGATTTGCGATATCCGGTTTTATGAAGAATTAGAACTGTATTCCTTCGGTACGTAGACATATGGAAACGCTCATCGACCGCAAGGATGTGTGGGATTTTCATTCTCTTGAAGTGTTGACGAGATGTACATAACGTGCTGCATTGAATATTGCATCTTATCATGAGTCATAGAAATGAGATGCCATATCGCGTTTTAGTAATCATTAGAACTCTATTTCTTCCATATGTGGACATCGAAAAGCGCTATTCCGTCGCAAGGAAGTGTGGCACTTTCATTCGATTGAAGTGCTGACGAGATATACATGACGCGTTGCATTGATGTTACATCTTCTCATGAGACATAGAAATGATATGGGATATCGCGTTTCTTGAGGCATTAGAACTCTATTGTTTCGATATGTAGACATCTAATACTCTACTCCGTAGCAGAGATGTGTGGTGCTTTACATTCTTTTGAAGTGTTTACAAGATATTATCTGCCCTGCACCAGGACGGTGATCGGGCGTGGTTCCTGACCCAGACTGGTATACCTAGACTGAATCTACCATCTTCCAACCAGTTACACCCACCTCACTGAAACGGGCGATTGAAGAATCCAGATGTGCCGCGGCGCCTTTCCCGCGGGTGCGTCCTTTAGCTACTCCGTTGGTGGGGACGAATCCTAACCGCCGGAGTACCCACGGGGAACCACGTGGAGGCGAACTCACTTCGTGTACGCGATTCGCTCACTCTGACCCTTTTTGAATTAGGATGGATCGGTTTGGCCAAATTTGTAGATGATGCAGACTGCCAGCCTCAGTATCATTCAACTTTGCTCTATGAATGTGGCTCGGACTAGCTTGGGCAAGTGTTGACGGGATGTACATAACGTGTTGCATTTAATTACATTATATCATGAAAAATTGAAATGAGATGCGATATCACGTTATACGAAGGACTAGAGATGTATTGCTTCGATACATAGACATCTAGGAAAGCTATTCCGTAGCAAGAAAGTGTGGCATTTACATTCTTTTTAAGTGTAGACGTGATATACTTAAAGAGTTCCATTGAATGTTACATCTTATCATGGGACATAGAAGTGAGATGCGATATCGCGTTCTATAAAGGAATAGAACAATACTTCTTCGGTACGTAAACATCAAGGAACGCTATTCCGTAACATGGAAGTGTAGGATTTACATCCGTTTGATGTGTTAGATATACAAAGCACGTAGCGTTGATAGTACATCTTATCATGAGACATAGAAACGAAATGCCATATCGCGTTTCATGAAGCGTTAGAACTCTATTACTTCGATTTGTAGACATCTAGAGATGCTATTCCATAGCAAGGAAGAGTGGGCTTTACAACCTTCTGAAATGTTGACGAGATATAATTAACGCGTTGCATTGAATTACATCTTATCAGAAAACATAGAAATGAGATACGATATCGCGTCTTGTGAAGCATTAGAACTCTATTGCTTCGATATGTAGACATTTAGGGACGCTATTACGTAGCAAGGAAGAGTGGGCTTTACATTCTTTTGAACTGTTGATAATTAACCCGTTTCATTGAATATTACATCTTATCATGAGACATAAAATTGAGATGCGATATCGCGATTTATGAAGTATTAGAACTCTATTGCTTCGACACGTTGACATCTAGGAACGCTATTCCGTAGCAAGGAAGTGTGGTATTTACTCTCATTTGAAGTTTTAACGAGATATACATAACGCGTTGCCTTGAATATTACATCTTATCATGAGGCATAGAAATGAGATGCGATATCGCGATTTAAAAAGCATTAGAACTCTGTTGCTTCGATACGGAGATATCTGCAAACGCTGTTTCCTAGCAATGAAGTGTCGCATTTACATTCATTTGAAGTGCATGCGAGGTATACAAGACACTTCGCAATGAATATTATATCTTACCATGAAACATATAAATGAGATGCGATATCGCGTTTTAAGATGCATTAGAACCCTATTGCTTCGATACGTAGACATCTAGAGACGCTATTTCCTAGCTAGGAAGTGTCGCATTAACATTCTTCTGAAGTGAATACGAGGTATACATGACACTTCGCAAATCATATTATATCTTACCATGAAACATAGAAATGAGATGCGATATCGCGTTTGGAGAAGCATTAGAACCCCATTTCTACGATACGTAGACATCTGCAAACGCTATTTCCTAGCAAGGAAGTGTCGCATTTACATTCTTCTGAAGTGAATACGAGGCATACGTGACACTACGCAATGAATATTATATCTTAACATGAAACATAGAACTGAGATGCGATATCGCGATTTAAGAAGCGTTAGAACCCTATTGCTACGATACGTAGACATCTGCAAACGCTATTTAATAGGAAGGAAGTGTCGCATTTACATCCCTTTGAAGTGAATACGAGGCATACATAACACTCCACAATGAATATTATACCTTATCAAGAAACATTGAAATAAAATGCGATACCGCAAATAAGGAAGCATTATTAACCTTTTGCACGGATACGGAGACATCTGCAAACGCTATTTCCTAGCAAGGAAATGTCGCATTTACATTCTTCTGAAGTGAATACGAGGCATACATAACACTCCACAATGAATATTATACCTTATCACGAAACATAGAAGTGAGATGCGATATCGCGTTTGGAGAAGCACTAGAACTATAATGCTACTATACGTAGACATCTGCAAACGCTATTTCCTGGCAAGGAAGTGTCGCGTTTACATTCTTTTGAAATGAATACGAGGTATACATAACACTCCACAATAAATATTATATCATATCATGAAACATAGAAATGAGATGCAATGAGGCGATTTAAGAAGCATTAGAACTCTATTGCTTCGATACGTAGACATCTGCAAACGCTATTTCCTAGAAAGGATGTGTCGCATTTACATTCTTTTGAAAGGAATACGAGATATACATGACAATTCGCAATGAATATTATATATTATCATGAAACATAGAAATGGGAAGCGATATCGCGTTTTGAGAAGCATTGGATCTCTAATCCCACGATACGTAGACATCTGCAAATGCTATTTCCTAGCAAGGAAGTGTCGCAATTACATTCATTTGAAGTATAGACGAGATATACATAACATTGCATAATGAATATTATATCTTATCATGAAACATAGAAATGAGATGCGATATCGCGATTTAAGAAGCTTTAGAACTCTTTTGCTTCGATACGTAGACATCTGCAAACGCTATTTCCTAGCAAGGAAGTGTCGCATTTACACTCTTTTCAGGTGAATACGAGGTATACATAACACTGCACAATGAATATTATATCTTATCATGAAACATTGAAATGCGATGCGATATCGCGATATAAGAAGCATTAGAAGTCTATTGCTTCGATACGTAGACATCTGCAAACGCTATTTCCTAGCAAGGATGTGTCGCATTTACATTCTTTTGAAGTGAGTACAAGGTATACATAACACTCCACAATGAATATTGTATCTTATCATGAAACATAGAAATGAGATGCGATATGGCGACTTAAGAAGCATTAGAACCCTATTGCTACGATACTTAGACATCTGCAAACGCTACTTCCTAGCAAGCAAGTGTCGCATTTACATTCTTTTGAATGGATACGAGGTATACATGACACTTCGCAATGAATATTATATATTATCATGAAACATAGGAACGAGATGCGATATCGCGAATTAACAGGCTTTACAACTCTATTGCTTCGATACGTAGACATCTGCAAACGCTATTTCCTAGCAAGGATGTGTCGCATTTACATTCTTTTGAAGTGAGTACAAGGTATACATAACACTCCACAATGAATATTATATCTTATCATGAACAATAGAAATGAGATGCAATATGACGATTTAAGAAGCATTTGAACTCTATTGCTTCGATACGTAGACATCTGCAAACGCTATTTCCTAGCAAGGAAGTGTCGCATTTACATTCTTTTGATGTGAATACGAGGTATACATAACACTTTGCAATGAATATTATATATTATCATGAAACATAGGAACGAGATGCGATATCGCGAATTAACAGGCTTTACAACTCTATTGCTTCGATACGTAGACATCTGCAAACGCTATTTCCTAGCAAGGAAGTGTCGCATTTACGTTCATTTGAAGTGTATGCGAGGTATACATGGCACTTCGCAATGAATATTATATATTATCACGAAACATAGAAGTGAGATGCGATATCGCGTTTGGAGAAGCACTAGAACTATAATGCTACGATACGTAGACATCTGCAAACGCTATTTCCTAGCAAGGAAGTGTCGCATTTACATCCATTTGAAGTGAATACGCGGTATAAGTGACACTTCGCCATGGATATTATATCTTATCATGAAACATAGTAATGAGTAGCGATATCGCGTTTTGAGAAGCATTAGAACTCTAATGCTACGATACGTAGACATCTGCAAACGCTATTTCCTGGCAAGGAAGTGTCGCGTTTACATTCTTTTGAAGTGTTTATACCTAACACTCCACAATGAATATTGTATCTTATCATATAACATAGAAATGAGATGTAATATGGCGATTTAAGAAGCATTAGAGTTCTATTGCTTCGATGTGCAGACATCTGCAAACGCTATTTCCTAGCAAGGAAGTGTCGCATGTACATTCAATTGAATTGCAATGAATAGTATATCTTATCATGAAACATAGAAATGAGATGCGATATGGTGATTTAAGAAGCATTAGATCTCTATTGCTTCGATACGTAGACATCAGCAAACGCTGTTACCTAGCAAGGAAGTGCCGCATTTACATTCTTTTGAGGTGAATACGAGGTATATATGACAGTTCGCAATGAATATTATATCTTATCATGAAACATAGACGTGAGATTTGGTATCGCGTTTTAAGAAGCATTGGAACTCTATTACTTCGAAACCTAGGCATCTAAATCGCTATTCTACTACAAAGAACTGTGGGCTTTACATGCTTTTGATGTATTGAGAAGATTTTGTCTGCCCTGCACCAGGACGGTTATCGGGCGTGCTTCCTCATCCGGACGGGTATAAGCAAACGGAATCTACCATCAACCGCCCAGTTACACACAGCTCACTGAAACCTGCGATTGGAAAAGCCAGATGTGCCGCGGCGCGTTCCCCGTGCGTGAGTCCTTGAGCTAGTCCGCCAGAGGGGACGAATCCCAACAGGCGGAGTGCCCCCATGGGAACCTCGGTTAGGCGACCTCACTACGTGTACGCGATCGCGCTCACTCTGACCCTTTTTGATTTAATATGAATCAGTTTGGCCAAATTTATTGATGATCCAGACTTCCAGCCTCAGTCTTGTTCAATTTTACTTTATGAATGTGGCCCAGACTAGTTTGGGCATATTAATAATGCACCAAACCCCCGAGTCGCAGAATTATTCAATAACCCCAGTGATCCGTTAGCCGCCGGGTAAGCCCGACGGCCAGGTTCCGTCACGAGGAAGTGGGGGTGGGTACTTCATGGACACCCAGGTTTTAGAACCCCGTATTGGTAAGATATTTATTGTCTGCCCTACACCGGGATGGTGATCGGGTATGGTTCCTGTCCCAAGCGGGTATAGCCAGACGGAATCTACAATCTACCAACCAGTTACTCCCACCTCACTGAAAGGGGCGATGGGAAAATCCAGATGTGCCGCAGCTCCTTTCCCAGCGGGTGAGCCTTTCAGCTACTCCGTCAGAGAGGACGAATACTAACCGCCGGAGTACCCACGGGGAACCTCGGGGAGGCGGACTCACTACGTGTACGCGAACACGTTCACTCTGACCCTTTTTGAATTAGGATGGATCAGTTTGGCCAAATTTATAAATGATTCAGACTGCCAGCCTCAGTCTTATTCAATTTTGCCCTACGAAAGTGTCTCGGACTAGCTTGGGCAAATCGATAATGCACCAAACCTCCGAGTCCCAGTTTAATTTGATAGCCCCAGAGCCCCGTTAGCCTCCGGGCAACCCTGGCGCCCAGGTTCCACCACGAGGAGGTGGGGATGGGTACTTCCTGGACACCCAGGTTCTGGAACCCTTATTGGCAAGATATACATAACGCGTTGCATTGATATTACTGTGACGTTCGCCGAACATTTCGGAACCTTCTACACCCCCCAGTAGAGCCGCACACACCGCCGGCCGCCATTGCAGAGACGAGCATACCGACACACGGTAGTACAGACCGATGGCAAATCTAACGCAACCACCCTCGCACCCACCAACCTCGCACCATCCAACGCAGCCACCCTCCGTACGAGGACCATTCCACTTAATATGAAGTGTCGCCCGTCGTTACGCACCCGTATCCATACTTTACATACTTCTATAATTAAAATTAAGCAAATCCTAGAATTTGAGCACACTACACTCGAGGTACATGCATGACACAACACGCACAAGCTATCATAAGCCATCTCATGTATAATCCTAATTTTAAGAGCGTATGTAACCAGTATAGGAAATAAGCAAAGCGCCCGAGCGAGCGCCAGACGCTTGTGGCTCACGCCGAACGCGCGCGCCCTAGCACGACCGTACATCCCACTTCGTAGGACGAGTGTTCGCCCCACTCTGGCGCCCCGCGACTCGCGCGCCACGCGATCCGAGGAGGTCGCGGGTCGGCCAGCTGAAAGTGCAGTTCGAGTCATCCGCTCGAAGCGTGCGGACCGCTCTCACTTCTAATTCAAACCAAGTTCAAGTCATCCGCTCCAAGCGAGCGGACCTCTCTGAACCCTAAACTGTAATTCAGGCCGATTTCGACTATACTAACTCAAGTTTCTAATTATCATTCTAAGTATATTCTAAAATTATCGAATCCTAGTACTTATTCAACTTTTGCATAGGGAAGTAACAGTGTAAACGTAGTCTTATTTTGAAAATACTTTATTTTACCAGTACTTACAATTCTCATTATTCCAACCATTTCTTGTTTTACTATTATTATAAATTCTCTATTACGAAGTCTTCCACGAGTCCACGCGTCTTGGAGATCATTCACTCGCTCTAACCTTTAGTCAAACTCGGTAATCGACCAGTTAGAACGGACCACCGCTTAGCTGCATCGACCCACATCGAGACTAGAGCAAAGACGCACGATTTTCCATATTCCTGGAGCGGTAATCTAGAGCGGACCACCGCTTAGTGTACACGTATCTGGACGTTTGGCATCCGACTCGAATGCGCCGTTCCGGTACATCCAAACGAACTCGCCGCAAGGGAGGGATAAACTTCTTACGATCACAGGTGCGCAAATACATTTGTGCAACCGTCGACACGTGCATATATCACTGCACCGTCTCTTCTTTCGCTACATACCGGCCGAACAGCCGTCCCGCACCGCCGTATCCATCGCCGATCCGCACTGGAGAGTAGGCTACCACGGTACTCATCCCGCTGACGATTCCGCACAACAGCCCGTACGCAGGAACCATACTCGAGGACGATCCGGACCGACGACGATACTTGCAGCAAGGATATTGAATATTAGTAGCTATCAAGACACCAAAGGTAAGTCAACGTTATCTTAACTTTGTCCGCGCCTTTTCGATCCGTGTTTTGCGAGCAAAATGTGTCCGGACTTTGACGCAACTGTGCGATCCGAACCGCTTTTGGCTGCGTATCTCTCCGGCTAGCGGTTAGTTATCCGCCATCCGAGACGTGACATTACATATTATCATCAGACATAAAAATGAGATGCAACTTCGCGTTTTATGTAGAATTAGATGTACATAGCTTCAATACGTAGACATCTAGAAACGCTATATCCTAGCAAGGAAGTGTCGCATTTACATCCATTTGAAGTGTAGACGAGGAATACATGACACGTCGCAATGAATATTATGTCTTATTATGAAACATAGTAATGAGACGCGATATCCAGTTTTAAGAAGCATTAGAACTCTATTGCTACGATACATAGACATCTGAAAACGCTATTTCCTAGAAAGGAAGTGTCCCATTTACATTCCGTTGAAGTGAATACGAGGTATACATGACACTTCGCAATTTATATTATATCTTATCCTGAAACATAGAAATGAGATGCGATATCGCGTTAAATGAAGCATTAGATCTCTGTTGCTTCGAAACGTATACATCTAGAAACGCTTTACGTAGCATGGAAGTGTGGGATTTATATTCTTTTGAAGTGTTGACGAGATATACAAAACGCGTTGCATTGAAGATTACATCTTATCATGAGACATAGAATTGATAAGCCATATTGCTTTCTATGAAGCATTAGAACTCCATTGCTCCGATATGTAGACATCTAGAAACCCTGTTCCGTAGCAAGTGTGGCATTTACATTGTATTGAATTGTATACGCTGCAGAACCAGAGGACGACTTGTTTGCAACCAACAACAGAATGTGAATTCCGACTCCAGCAAACGTAAAACTAGCAGATTCACAATTTCATCGACCGGCAAATGTGGATATGTTAATCGGCACCGGCCCCGCCTTATCATCCCTTATCATCGGCCAGTACAAGCTTTCTCCTCGCAACGATTCTGAATTAATCCTCCAAAGGACCCAATTTGGACGGATCACCGGGAGGAGCGTATCTACATCGGCGTCGTGGAGGAGACATCAAACGTTCGTTACAACCCTGAATTTCGAACTTCAAAAATTCTGGGTGCTAGTAGAGGGTCCACACGTACGACAGCTATTTTCCGCGAAGCAGGAATGCGAGCAGTATTTTCACGACCACGTTAAACAGACACGAACCGGTCGTTACATTGTCGTTCAGTGAAAAGAAGATGCAGTTAGGCGAAACTCGGTCGCGCGCCCTCAACCTTCTTCTTTCGCTCGAACGAAAATTCATGAAAGATCCAGAGCTGAAACGAGAATACTCCACCGTCACCGAGGAATATCTCGAGATGGGACACATGAGCCAGGTAGGGCCACGCGATTCGGATGGCTTCTACCTCATCCACTACGCCGTCATCAAACTGTCCAGCTCAACAACGAAGGTTCGCGTCGTCTTCGATGGATCTGCAAGATCGAGCAGTAGACTGACATTGAACGATACGCTTTTGGCAGGACCAACGATACAGGACGACATATTCGCTTTTCTCATAAGGTTCCGTCAACACACCTATGTCTTAACCGGAGTCATATCGAGAAGATGTATCGGCAGTTCCTCGTAAGACCGGAAGACCGCCGATACCAGCCGATATTGTGACGAGATAACAAGGGAAAGGTGAAAACGTACGAGCTGAACACGATCGCGTTCGGACTATCTTCAGCGCCTTTCCTCGTTATCAGGTATATTCATCAGCTAGCGGACGACGAAAAGGTGAATGCTCCTTTCGCATCGACCGTGCTCCAGCGAGATCTATACGTCGACGATCTCCTAACTGGCACAGATAATTACGAAGACGCTAGACAACTACGGGACCAGGTAATAAAGCTACTTAACGGCGGCAACCTCCACATTCAACAATGGGTCTCGAACGAACTGAAACTTTTAGTAGGACTTCCGGAAGGCGAAATTCACCCAAAGTATTTTGGAGACGCCACAATGAAAGCTCTTGGCGTTTCGTGGCACGCGTAGAACGACCGAATCATCTATTCCGTGGATCCAAACATCGATACGAGGATCACCAAACGCACGATCTTATCCACCATGACAAAAATATTCGACCCGTTAGGTTTACTGGCGCCAGTAATAATAACGGCAAAAATATTTATGCAACACCTTTGGAAACTGCAATTGGCCTGGGACGAATCGCTACCAACTATCCTCCATACAGAATGGTCCACGTACGTGAAGGAAATGCAGTTATATAACGAAACATTCTTCGAGTGACACGTATGCCAATCGAAGGTGCGAAGGGTGGAATTACACAGGTTCTGCGACGCGAGCGAACGAGCATACGGAGCGTGCGTGTATCTACGGTCAGTCGACAATCGCGGACGAATTAAAACGGGACTATTATGCGCGAAATTTCGGGTAGCACCAGTAAAAGTTGTCAACCTCGCACGTCTCGAACTTTGCGGTGCGGTGCTACTGACGTCATTATTGTCTAACGTCCGAGATAATAATGCACGCCGATTCGACTCGATTAACTTCTGGACGCATTCCACGATAGTTTTAAATTGGCTGCAACTCGAACCAGCCACGCTAAGAACATTCGTGGCAAATAGAGTGGCCGAAATTCAAACGAGGACCGATAGCGGCACGTCAGGTCAAACGACAATCCAGCGGACCTCATATAGAGAGGACAAACACCGGCGGAATTCTTGAAGCCCTCCATCTGACGTCATGGACCATCGTGGTTTGCCGACGATAAAAGGGATTGGCCGAAATCTACGTTCAACCTCGATTTGGAAATACCCGATATTCATCCCATACATGCTTGGCAACGACTATCCGTAGCAACGAAATTCTCGGCCGCTATTCAGACATCGCGAAATTAAGGAGGACCGTCGCGTATTGCCTCCGATTTCGCAAAAATCATTGTAACACAGGACCTCTAACCGTACGAGAGGTCCACGACGCTAATGATCGGATCTTGAGGCTCGTGAAAGCCTTCGCGTTCGAAAAAGAGATCCGAAATTTGAAGAACGGTACAGAGCTGCATCCAAACAGTAACCGGCTCTCGCTGCAGCCATTCTTAGACGAAACGGGAATTCTACAGGTAGGCGGTCGACTACAAAACGCAAACATTCCCTGCGGACAGAAACATCCGATCCTGCTTCCAAGATCGCATCACATCACCGATCTGATCATTCGTCACACGCATTTAGAGGGACATCATTCGGGTATCAATACCACGCTGGCGACACTAAGGCAGAGGTATTGGCCCATTGATGGTAAGAAGTACATCTGGTGCTTCCGCGTAAAACCACCGGCCGTGAAATACGTAATGGGCACTCTACCTGCGTCACGCGAATCCGAATGCCGATCCTTTTATAATTGCGGAACAGATTATTGCGGTCCTTTTTATATCAAGGAAAAACGTTTCCGAAATTGTGCGCGAGTAAAAATATATGTAGCAGTGTTTGTGTGCTTTGCAACGAGAGCGGTCTATCTTGAGATCGTCGGTGACATGACTACCGAAGCGTTCATCGCGGCATTGAAACGCTTCATCGGTCGTAGGGGCATCTGTCGGAACATTTATTCCGACAACGGGACAAAATTTCGTTGGAGTGAATAACGAATTAAGCGCACTGTACCAAAAACTGCAAACGGACGATAAGGTAAGACACTTCCTCACGGGCAAGGGAATATCATGGCATTTCATGCCAGCTCCTTCTCCCAATTTCGGCGGCCTTTGGGAGGCAGCTGTGAATTCGTTTAAACACCACGTCAAACGAGTCGTCGGGGAAGATACGGGTTACATTCGAATAGTTCAATACGTTCGCGATCGAAATCGAAGCGATCCTAAACTCCCGCCCGCTTACTCCATTATCATCCGATCCTAATGGTCCCTAACTCCGACCCACTTCCTGATCGGCACGTAGTTTGCCCGAGACTGATTTCAGCGATACTCCTCGTAACTGATTGTCACACTAGCAACACATCCAGAACGTCCAGCAGGAATTTTGAACCAGGTGGCACAAGGAGTATATCCACCATCTGAACGAGCGAAAAAAATGGACCAAGGGCTACCACGAGATCAAGAAAAGATCCCTCGTAGTCTTAAGGGATGACTACGTCCTGCCTTTGCAGTGGCACTGCGGTCGAGTCGAAGAGGTGCACCCAGGTCCAGACAAGATCACCCGAACGGTCACCGTACGGACCAGCCAGGGGGTCTACAATCGCAACGTCAAGCAGTTAGCGGAGCTGCCCACATCCCAGACGATAGCGTGAACCATCGACATCGAGGCGATATTCAGATCAAACCGATTTAGATTGATCGTCACGGTCTCTCAACGGGGAGAACATGTTCCGACCGATGGAACAAATAAAACGTGGGGCCTTCGAAGACTTTATTTATTACACGTTTGTGATGAAAAGGCTATTTTTGAGATTAAGACGTTTTAAGTAATTTCGTAAATATATCTATTGCTTCGATACGTGGACATCTAGGTGCAATATCGCGTTTTACCAAGCATTATAACTCTATTGCTTCGATTACTTGACATCTAGTAACGCTATTCCGTCGCTAGGAAGCGTGGAATTTACATTCCACGAGCGAGTAGACGAGCTATACGTAACACTTCGTAATGAATACTATATCATATCATGGTACATAGAAACGAGATTCTATATCGCGTTTTAAAAAATATTGGAACACTATTGGTTCTATACGTAGATATCAGGAGACGAATTTCCTAGAAAGGAGGTGTGGCATCTACATTCTTTTGAAGTGTAGACGAGGTGTACATAACACTCCGCAATGAATATTATACCTTATCGTGAAACATACAAATGAGACGCGATATCGCGTTTTAAGAAGCATTAGAACTCTATTGCTTCGATATGTAGGCATCTGGAAACGATATTTCCTAGCAAGGATGTGTGGCATTTACATTCTTTGGAAATGTAGACGAGGTATACATAACACTTCGCAATGAATAATTATATCTTATCATGAAACATAGGACTGCGATGCGATATCGCTTTTTAAGAAGCATTAGAACTCTGTTGCTTCGATACGTAGACATCTGGAACCGCATTTCCTAGTAAGGATGTGTGGCATTTAAATTCATTTGAAGCGTAGTCGAGGTATACATAACACTTCGCTATGAATATTATAACTTATCATGAACCATAGAATTGAGATGCTATATCGCGTTTAATGGAGCATTAGAACTGAATTGCTTCGATACGTAGAAATCTGGAAACGCTATTTCCTAGGAAGGAAATGTGGTATTTACATTCTTTTGATGTGTAGAAGAGGTATACATAACACTTCACAATGAATTTTATATCATATCGTGAAACGTATTAATGAGACGCGATATCGCGTTTTAAAACGCATTAGAACTCTAATGCTTCGATACGTAGACATCTGCAAACGCTATTTCCTAGCAAGCAATAGTCGCATTTACATTCTTTTTAAGTGAATTCGAGGTTTACATGACACTTCGGAATGAATATTATAACTTATCACGAAACACAGAAATGCATTAGGACGCTATTGCTACGATACGTAGACATCTGCAAACGCTATTTCCTAGCAAGCAATAGTCGCATTTACATTCTTTTGAAGTGAATACGAGGTATACATGACACTTCGGTATGAATATTATATCTTATCAGGAAACATAGAAATGAGATGCGATATCGCGTTTTGAGAAGCATTAGAACTCTATTGCTACGATACGTAGACATCTGAAAACGCTATTTCCTAGCAAGCAATAGTCGCATTTACATTCTTTTGAAGTGAATACGAGGTATACATGAGACTTCGGCATGAATATTATATCTTATCAGGAAACATAGAAATGAGATGCGATATCGCGTTTTGAGAAGCATTAGAACTCTATTGCTACGATACGTAGACAACTGCAAACGCTATTTCCTAGCAAGCAATAGTCGCATCTCCATTCTTTCGATGTGAATTCGAGGTTTACGTGACACATCGGAATGAATATTATAACTTATCACGAAACATATAAATGAGATGCGATATCGCGATTTAGGTAGCATTAGAACTCTATTGCTACGATATGCAGACATCTGAATACGCCATTTCTTAGCAAGGAAGTGTCGCATTTACATTCGTTTGGAGAGAATACGAGGTATACATGACACTTCGCAATGAATATTATATCTTATCACAAAACATAGAAATGAGATGCGATATCGCGATTTAAGTAGCATTAGAACTCTATTGCGACGATACGTAGACATCTGAATACGCTATTTCCTAGCAAGCAATAGTCGCATTTACATTCCTTTGAAGTGAATACAAGGTATACATGACACTTCGGTATGAATATTATATCTTATCAGGAAACATAGAAATGAGATGCGATATCGCGTTTTGAGAAGCATTAGAACTCTATTGCTACGATACGTAGAAACCTGAAAACGCATTTCCTAGCAAGGAAGTGTGGCATTTACATTCTTTCGAAGTGTATTCGAGGTATACCTAACACTTCGCAATGAATATTATATCTTATCGTGAAACACAAAACTGAAATGCGTTATCGCGTTTTGAGAAGCAATACAACTCTATTGCTTCGATATGTTGGCATCTGGAAACGATATTTCCTAGCAAGGATGTGTTGCATTTACATTCTTTGGAAATGTAGACGAGGTATACATAACATTTCGCAATGAATAAATATATCTTATCATGAATCATAGAACTGCGATGCGATAACGCTTTTTAAGAAGCATAAGAACTGTGTAGCTTCGATACGTAGACATCTGGAAACGCGTTTCCTAGAAAGGAGGTGTGGAATTTACATTCTTTTGAAGTGTATGCGAGGTATACATAACACTTCGCAATGAATATTGTATATTTTCTTGAAACATAGAAATGAGATGCGATATCTCGTTTTAAGAAGCATTAGAACTCTATTGCTTGGATACGTAGACATCTGCAAACGCTATTTCCTAGCAAGGAAGTGTCGCATTTTCATTCTTTTGAAGTGAATATGAGGTATACATAACACTGCACAATGAATATTATATCTTGTCATGAAACATAGAAATGCGGGGCGATACCGCGTTTTAAGAAGAATTAGAACACTATTGCTTCGGTACGTAGACATCTGCGACCGCTACTTCCTAGCAAGCAAGTGTCGTACTGACATTCTTTTCAAGTGAATACGAGGTATACATAACACTCCACAATGAATATTATATCTTATGATGAAACATAGAAATTTGATGCGATATCGCGATTTAAGTAGCATTAGAACTCTATTGCTACGATACGTAGACATCTGAAAACGCTATTTCCTAGCAAGGAAGTGTCGCATTTACAATCGTTTGGAGAGAATACGAGGTATAGATGACAGTTCGCAATGAATATTACATCTTATCATGAAACATAGAAGAGAGATGCGATATCGCGTTCTAAGAAGCATTAGAACTGTTTTCCCTCGACGCGTAGACATCTGCAGACGCTATTTCCTAGCATGGCAGTGTCGCATTTACATTCTTTTGTAGTGAATACGAGGTGTACATGACACTTCGCAATGAATATTATACCTTATCACGAAACATAGAAATGAGATGCGATATCGCAATTTAAGTAGCATTAGAACTGTATTGCTACGATACGTAGACATCTGAATAAGCTAATTCGTAGGAAGGAAGTGTTGCATTTACAATCGTTTGGAGAGAATACGAGGTATACATGACACTTTGCAATGAATATTATATCTTATCATGAAACATAGAAGAGAGATGCGATATCGCGTTTTAAGAAGCTTTAGAACTCTATGGCCTCGATGCGGAGACATCTGCAAACGCTATTTCCTAGCATGGAAGTGTCGCATTTACATTCTTTTGAAGTGAATACGAGGTATACATGACACTTCGCAATGAATATTATATCTTATCACGAAACATAGAAATGAGATGCGATATCGTGCTTTAAGAAGCACTAGAACTCCATTGCTACGATACGTAGACATCTGCAAGGGCTACTTGCTAGCTAGGAAAGTGCCGCTTTTACATTCTTCTGAAGTGAATACGTGATATACATGACACTTCGCAATGAATATTATATCTTATCATGAAACATAGAAGTGAGATGCGATTTCGCGTTTTAAGAAGCAGTAGAACTCTATCGCTACGATACGTAGACATCTGCAAACGCTATTTCCTAGCAAGGGAGTGTCGCATTTACATTCTTTTGAAGTGAATACGAGGTATACATAATACTCCATAATGAATATTATATCTTATCATGAAACATAGAAGTGAGATGCGATATCGCCTTATAAGAAGCGTCAGAACTCTATTGCCCCGATACGTAAACATCTGCAAATGATATTTCCTATAGAAAGGGAGTGTCGCATTTACATTAATATGAAGTGTATGCTTGATATAAGTGACACTTCGCAATGAATATCATATCTTATCACGAAACATAGAAATGAGATGCGATATCGCGATTTAAAAGGAATTAGAACTCCATTGCTTTGATACGGAGATATCTGCAAACGCTATTTCCTAGCAGGGAAGTGTCGCATTTACATTCTTTTGGAGTGTAGACGAGGTATACGTAACACTATGCAAAGAATATTATATTATATCATGCAAAATAGATCTGAGATGCGATTTCGCGTTTTAAGAGGGATTACAACTCTATTGCTTCGATATGTTGGCATCTGGAAACGATATTTCCTAGCAAGGATGTGTTGCATTTACATTCTTTGGAAATGTAGACGAGGTATACATAACATTTCGCAATGAATAAATATATCTTATCATGAATCATAGAACTGCGATGCGATAACGCTTTTTAAGAAGCATAAGAACTGTGTAGCTTCGATACGTAGACATCTGGAAACGCATTTCCTAGAAAGGAGGTGTGGAATTTACATTCTTTTGAAGTGTATGCGAGGTATACATAACACTTCGCAATGAATATTTTATATTTTCTTGAAACATAGAAATGAGATGCGATATCTCGTTTTAAGAAGCATTAGAACTCTATTGCTTGGATACGTAGACATCTGCAAACGCTATTTCCTAGCAAGGAAGTGTCGCATTTTCATTCTTTTGAAGTGAATATGAGGTATACATAACACTGCACAATGAATATTATATCTTGTCATGAAACATAGAAATGCGGGGCGATACCGCGTTTTAAGAAGAATTAGAACACTATTGCTTCGGTACGTAGACATCTGCGACCGCTACTTCCTAGCAAGCAAGTGTCGTACTGACATTCTTTTCAAGTGAATACGAGGTATACATAACACTCCACAATGAATATTATATCTTATGATGAAACATAGAAATTTGATGCGATATCGCGATTTAAGTAGCATTAGAACTCTATTGCTACGACACGTAGACATCTGAAAACGCTATTTCCTAGCAAGGAAGTGTGGCATTTACAATCGTTTGGAGAGAATACGAGGTATAGATGACACTTCGCAATGAATATTACATCTTATCATGAAACATAGAAGAGAGATGCGATATCGCGTTCTAAGAAGCATTAGAACTGTTTTCCCTCGACGCGTAGACATCTGCAGACGCTATTTCCTAGCATGGCAGTGTCGCATTTACATTCTTTTGTAGTGAATACGAGGTGTACATGACACTTCGCAATGAATATTATACCTTATCACGAAACATAGAAATGAGATGCGATATCGCAATTTAAGTAGCATTAGAACTGTATTGCTACGATACGTAGACATCTGAATAAGCTATTTCCTAGGAAGGAAGTGTTGCATTTACAATCGTTTGGAGAGAATACGAGGTATACATGACACTTTGCAATGAATATTATATCTTATCATGAAACATAGAAGAGAGATGCGATATCGCGTTTTAAGAAGCTTTAGAACTCTATGGCCTCGATGCGGAGACATCTGCAAACGCTATTTCCTAGCATGGAAGTGTCGCATATACATTCTTCTGAAGTGAATACGAGGTATACATGACACTTCGCAATGAATATTATATCTTATCACGAAACATAGAAATGAGATGCGATATCGTGCTTTAAGAAGCACTAGAACTCCATTACTACGATACGTAGACATCTGCAAATGCTATTTCCTAGCAAGGGAGTGTCGCATTTACATTCTTTTGAAGTGAATACGAGGTATACATAATACTCCATAATGAATATTATATCTTATCATGAAACATAGAAGTGAGATGCAATATCGCCTTATAAGAAGCGTCAGAACTCTATTGCCCCGATACGTAAACATCTGCAAATGATATTTCCTATAGAAAGGGAGTGTCGCATTTACATTAATATGAAGTGTATGCTTGATATAAGTGACACTTCGCAATGAATATCATATCCTATCACGAAACATAGAAATGAGATGCGATATCGCGATTTAAGAGGAATTAGAACTCCATTGCTTTGATACGGAGATATCTGCAAACGCTATTTCCTAGCAGGGAAGTGTCGCATTTACATTCTTTTGGAGTGTAGACGAGGTATACGTAACACTATGCAAAGAATATTACATTTTATCATGCAAAATAGATCTGAGATGCGATTTCGCGTTTTAAGAGGGATTACAACTCTATTGCTTCGATACGTAGTCATCTGGAAACGCTATTTCCTAGCAAGGAAGTGTGGCACTTACATTCTTTTTAAGTGTAGACGAGGTATACATAACACGTTGCAATGAATATTATATCTTATTATAAAACATAGAACTGAGATGCGATATCGAGTTCTAAGAAGCATTACAACTCTACTGCTTGAATACGTAGACATCTGGAAACGCATTTCCTAGCAAGGAAGTGTGGCATTTATGTTGTTTTGAAGTCTAGACGAGGTATACGTAACACTTCGCAATGAACATTATTTCCGATCATGAAACATAGAAATGAGATGCGATATCCCGTATTAAGAAGCATGAGAAATCTATTGTTTCGATACGTAGACATCTGCAAACGCTATTTTCTAGCAAGGAAGTGTCGCATTTACATTCATTTGAAGTGTATGCGAGGTACACATGCCACTCCGCAATGAATATTATATCTTATCATGAAACATAGGAATGAGGTGCTATATCGCGTTTTGAGAAGCATTAGAACTCTATTGCTAGTATACGTATATATCTGGAAACGCTATTTCCTAGCAAGGAAGTGTCGCATTTACATTCTTTTGAAGTGAATACGAGGTATGCATGACACTTCGCAATGAGTATTATATCTTATCATGAAACATTGAAATGAGATGCGATATCGTGTCTTAAGAAGCGTCAGAACACTATTGCCGCGATACGTAGACATCTGCAAATGCTATTTCCTATAGAAAGGGAGTGTCGCATTTACATTAATATGAAGTTTATGCGAGATATAAGTGACGCTTCGCAATGAATATCATATCTTATCATGAAACATAGAAATGAGATTCGATATCGCGTTTTAAGAAGCATTAGAACTCTATCGCTACGATACGTAGACATCTGCAAACGCTATTTCCTAGCAAGGGAGTGTCGCATTTACATTCTTTTGAAGTGAATACGAGATATACATGACACTTCGCAATGAATATTATATGTTATCATGAAACATAGGAATGAGATGCGTTATCGCGTTTTGTGAAGCATTAGAATTCTATTGCTGCGATACGTAGATATCTGCAAACGCTATTTCCCAGCAAGGAGAGTCGCAATTACATTCTTTTGAAGTGAATAAGAGATATACATGACACTTCGCAATGAGAATTATATCTTATCATGAAACATAGGAATGAGATGCGTTATCGCGTTTTGAGAAGCATTAGAACTCCATTGCTACGATACGTAGACATCTGCAAGCGCTATTCCCTAGCATGGAAGTTTAGCATTTACATTCTTTTGAAGTGAATACGAGGTATACATAACACTCCATAATGAATATTATATCTTATCATGAAACATAGAAGTGAGATGGGATATCGCGTTTTAAGAAGCATTAGAACTCTATTGCTACGATACGTAGACATCTGCAAACGTTATTTTCTAGCAAGGAAGTGTCACGTTCACATTCTTGTGAAGAGAAATCGATGTATACAGGACACTTCGCAATGAATATTATATCTTATCACGAAACATAGAGATGAGATGCGATATCGTGCTTTAAGAAGCACTAGAACTCGATTGCTTCGATACGTAGACATCTGTAAGCGCTATTTCCTAGAAAGGAAGTGTGGCATTTACATACATTTCATGTGTAGGCGAGGAATACATAACACTTCGCAATGAATATTATATCTTATCATGAATCATAGAAATGAGATGCGATATCGCGTTTTAAGAAGCTCTAGTACTCTATTTCTACGATACATAGACGACACATCTACAGACGCTATTTCCTAGCAAGGAAGTGTCGCATTTACATTCATTTGAAGTGAATGCGAGGTATAGATAACACTCAACAATGAATATTATATCTTATCACGAAACATAGAAATGAGATGCGATATGGCGTTTTAAGGGGCATTAGTACTCTATAGCTTCGATACAGAGATATCTGGGAACTTAATTTACTAGAAAGGAACCTCCTCGCACCCCCTAGCGTCAACCCCTGGACGCATGCAACCAGCCAAACTCGCCTGCAGAACCAGCAACCACACCGAGTTCCGCTGCCTCACTCGCATCGCCGAGTATATCTGTCTCGCTCGTACCGGGCACCAGTGTCTCACTCGCACCACCGAGTATACCTGTCTCGCCCGCACCAAGGACGGGAAGCCCTATCTCCCTCGCACCGATGATTCCGTCCTGCAGGAAGACATAGCCGCAGCCCATCACCTGAATGGGGTCTTTTCCAATTCCGGGAACAGGATCTGCTAGAACCTATATATTCCTTCTAAGCTAGGACATACATACCATATCATGACGCATATATAAGAATTCCTAGATCTAAGTTACACTAAGTAAGATGCGTCCGGCCAGCGGCATGCGCCGCTAGCCCCACCACGCGCCGCGAGTCCCCACTCGCTGGACCGCGCGCTCTCCGCCTCGAGACGCGAGTCCCCCACACGCGGGACCGCGATCTCCCTACCGCGAGCCTCCGCGATCGTAGCGCCCCGCGAACCGAGGAGGTCAGAGACGCGTCTCCAGAGCACACACTCTGACTCGAGATCTCCTACCGAGGAGTCGAAACCTCTAGTTCTAGATCGTTAGCCACCTCAATGTGGGGTTCAGGCATCGTATTTCTATTTCCATTTTAACTTAGTCTTAGTCTTAGAATAATTCCAGTTCTTGTATACTTTAAACCTACAATATATTTTATTTTTACTTTTACTATATCCAAGTACAAGTTCTTTTACCAAGTCTACTATTTCCACATCCATTAATTTTATCTAGTGTTTACAATACTAGTTCTACTTTTAACATTACATGTAACTACGAATTCTTCCACGGGTTCTTCCATACAACTGGTGTTGCTCTTCATCAAATTGAAGGAGTATAGAAATCGGCTCTGTGACGTTGAGACCTCCGCCTATCCTTCAGATCTTAGTCGAAAGTACAGAAAAACCTGGTGAATGAATCGTGCTTCCGGTTTGCGAAGAACGCGACGTGCGAGTAGGAAGAATTTCATACGATCACTTGTGCGTGAATATTTGGAGGGCGTTCCGAGAGTCCTCGTATACCAGCGACCTGCCTTCGCACCAGTCCAGAAGCCGCTTTTCGAAGCGACCGTCGACGCTTCCGATCCAGACGCCACGACACATCACGCCGATTCTGCCACATTCAGCATCATCGCTGAATTCCGACCGCCGTCCTCCTCTTCGCTGGCGACTGGTCGAGATTTCCGTAGCAGCCAACAGAACGAAATCCGCTACGATCCCAGCGAACGATCTTCCACGCCGTTTCTACGTACAAATCAAGAGAGAAGTCATCGAAAGGTAGGGTCATTCCCTTATTATCGCGAGTGCTTTCGCTAGTGTCGCGTCAGCCGAAATTGTCGGACCCGGTCTTAATGCGTTCCCGCGGACCGAATTACCGAAAAATAGGCTCGTGTCGTAAAGCCTCCGGAGCAACGGAAAATAGTTTCGCCGGACGTGACACCTCGTATTGACTTCAAAAGAATGTAAATGTGACACTTCCTTGCTAGGAAATAAGGTTTGCAGATATCTACGTATCGAAGAAATAGAGTTATAATGCTTCTTGAATCGCCATATCGCATCTCATTTCTATGTTTCATCATAAGATATAATATTGATTGCGAAGTGTCATGTATACATCGTATTCCTCACAAGAGAATGTAAACGCGACACTTCCTTTCTAGGAAATAGCGTTTGCAGATGTATACGTACCGATGCAATGGAGTTCTAATGCTTCTTAAATCGCGATATCGCAATACATTTCTATGTTTCATGATAAGATATAATATTCATTCCGAAGTGTCATGTATACCTCGTATTCACTCAAGAGAATTCAAATGTGACACTTCCATGCTATTAAATAGCGTTTGCAGATGTCTACGTATCGTAGGAATAGAGTTCCAACGCTTTTTAAAACGCTATATCGCATCACATTTCTATGTTTCATGATAACATATAATATTCATTGCGAAGTCTTATGTATTCCTCGTGTGCACATCATATGAATGTAAATGCGACACTTCCTTCCTAGGAAATAGCGTTTGCAGATGTCTACGTATCGAAGCAATAGGGTACTAATGCTTCTTAAAACGCGATATCGCGTCTCATTTCCTATGCCTCATGATAAGTTATAAGATTCGTTGCGAATTGTTATGTACTCCTAGTATACATTTCAAATGAATGTAAATGCGACACGACTTTTCTAGGAAATTACGTCCCCAGATGTCAACGTATCGAAGCAATAGAATTCAAATGCTTCTTAAATAGCGATATCGCATCTCATTTCTATGTTTCATGATATGACTTAATATTCAAAGTGGAGTGTTATGTATACCTCGTATTCACTTCAAAGGAATGTAAATGCGACACTTCCTTGCTAGGAAATAGCGTTTGCAGATGTCTACGCATCGTAGCAATAGAGTTCTAATGCTTCATAAGACGCGATATCGCTCCTCATTTCTATGTCACATGACAACATATAATATTCATTGCGAAGACTTATGTATTCCTCGTGTGCACATCATATGAATGTTAATGCGACACTTCCTTGCTATTAAATAGCGTTTGCAGATGTCTACGTGTCGTAGCAATGGAGTTCTAGTGCTTCTTAAATCACGATATCGTCTCTCATTTCTATGTTTCGTGATAAGGTAAAATATTCATTGCGAAGTGTCATGTATATCTCGTATTCACTTCAAAAGGATGTAAATGCGACACTTCCTTCCTAGAAAATAGCGTTTCCAGATGACTACGTTTGGAAACAATAGAGTTCTAATACTTCTTAAAACGAGATGTCGCATCTCATTCCTATGTTTCATTATAAGATATAATACTCATTGCGAAGTGTCATGTATACCTCGTATTCACTTCAAAAGAATGTAAATGCGACACTTACATGCTTGGAAATAGCGTTTGCAGATGTCTACGTATCGTAGCAATAGAGTTCTAATGCTTCTTAAAACGAGATGTCGCATTTCATTCCTATGTTTCGTGATAAGATATAATATTCATTGTAGAGTGTTATGTATACCTCGTATTCACTTCAAAAGAATGTAAATGCGACACTTCCATGCTAGGGAATAGCGTTTGCAGATGTCTACGTATCGTAGCAATAGAGTTCTAATGCTTCTTAAAACGAGATGTCGCATTTCATTTCCATGTTTCGTGATAAGATATAAGATTCATTGTGGAGTGTTATGTATACCTCGTATTCACTTCAAAAGAATGTAATTGCGACTCTTCCCTGCTAGGAAGTAGAGTTTGCAGATGTCTACGTATCGAAGCATTAGGGTTCTAATGCTTCTCAATACGCGATGTCGCATCTCATTCTATGTTTCATGATAAGATAAAATATTCATTGCGAAGTGTCATATATACCTCGTATTCGCTTCAAAAGAACGTAAATGCGACACTTCCTTGCTAGGAAATAGCGTTTACAGATTTCTACATATCGTAGCAATAGGGTTCTAATGCTTCTCAAAACGCGATATCGCATCTCATTTCTTTGCTTCATGATAAGATATAATATTCATTTCGAAGTGTCATATATACCTCGTATTCACTTAAATAGGAAGGAGGTGCGACGTTTCCATCCTAGGAAATAGCGTTTGCAGATGTCTACATATCGCAGCAATAGCGTTCTAATGCTTCACAAAAAGCCATATCGCATCTCATTTCCATGTTTCGTGATAAGATATAATATTCATTGCGAAGTGTCATGTATACCTCGCATTCACTTCAAAAGAATGTAAATGAGACTAGTCCCCTCTAGGAAATAGCGTTTGCAGATGCCTACATATCGTAGCAATAAAATTCTAATGCTACTTAAATCGCGATATTGCATCTCATTTATATGTTTCGTGATAAGATATAATATTCATTGCGAAGTCTCATGTATACCTCGTATTCACTTCAAAAGAATGTAAATGCGACACTTCCATGCTAGGAAATAGCGTTTGCAGATGTCTACGTGTCGTAGCAATAGAGTTCTAATGCTTCTTAAAACGCAATATCGCATCTCACTGCTATGTTTCATGATAAGATATAATATTCATTATGGAGTGTCATGTATACCTCGTATTCACTTCAAAAGGATGTAAATACGACACTTCCTTGCTAGGGAATAGCGTTTCCAGATGACTACGTGCCGAAACAATAGAGTTCTAATGATTCTTAAAACGCGATATCGCATCTCACTTCTATGTTTCATGATAAGATATAATATTCATTGCGAAGTGTCATGTATACCTCGTATTCCCTTCAAAGGAATGTAAATGCGACACTTCCATGCTAGGAAATAGCGTTTGCAGATGTCTACGTATCGTAGCAATGGAGTTCTAATGCTTCCTAAAACGCGATATCGCATCTCACTCCTATGTTTCATGATATGATATAATATTCATTGCGATGTGTCATGTATACCGCGTATTCACTTCAAAAGAATGTAAATGCGACTCTTCCATGCTAGGAAATAGCGTTTGCAGATGTCTACGTATCGAAGCAATAGAGTTCAAATGCTTCTTAAAACGAGATATTGCATCTCATATCTATGTTTCATGATAAGATATAATGTTCATTGCGAAGTGTTATGCATTCCTCGTCTACGATTCAAATGAAAGTAAATGCGACACTTCCTTGCAAGGAAATAACGATTGCAGATGTCTACGTATCGTAGCAATAGAGTTCATATGATTCTTAAAACGCGATATCGCATCTCATTTCTATGTTTCATGGTAAGATATAACATGATTTGCGAAATGTTATGTATTCCTCGTCTACACTTCAATTGAATGTGAATGCGATACTTCCTCGCTAGGAAATAGCGTTGGCAGATGTATACGTATCGTAGCAATAGCTTTCTAACGCTTCTTAAAACGCGATATCGCATCCCATTTCTATGTTTCATGGTAAGATATAATATGATTTGCGAAGTGTCATGTATTCCTCGTCTACACTTCAAATGAATGTAAATGCGACACTTCCTAGCAAGGAAATAGCGTTTGCAGATGTCTACGTATCGTAGCAATAGCTTTCTAATGCTTCTTAAAACGCGATATCGCATCTCATTTCTATGTTTCATGGTAAGATGTAATCTGATTTGCGAAGTGTCATGTATACCTCGTCTACACATCAAATGAATGTGAATGCGATACTTCCTCGCTAGGAAATAGCGTTTGCAGATGTCTACGTACCGTAGCAATATATTTCTAATGCTTCTTAAAACGTGATATCGCATCTCATTTCTATGTTTCATGGTAAGATATAACATGATTTGCGAAGTGTTATGTATTCCTCGTCTACACTTCAAATGAATGTGAATGCGATACTTCCTCGCTAGGAAATAGCGTTTGCAGATGTCTACGTATCGTAGCAATGGCTTTCTAATGCTTCTTAAAACGCGATATCGCATCTCATTTCTATGTTTCATGGTAAGATATAACATGATTTGCGAAGTGTTATGTATTCCTCGTCTACACTTCAAATAAATGTGAATGCGATACTTCCTCGCTAGGAAATAGCGTTTGCAGATGACTACGTATCGTAGCAATAGCTTTCTAATGCTCCTTAAAACGCGATATCGCATCTCATTTCTATGTTTCATGGTAAGATATAATATGATTTGCGAAGTGTTATGTATTCCTCGTCTACACTTCAAATGAATGTAAATGCGACACTTCCTTGCAAGGAAATAGCGTTTGCAGATGACTACGTATCGTAGCAATAGCTTTCTAATGCTTCTTAAAACGCGATATCGCATCTCATTTCTATGTTTCATGGTAAGATATAATATGATTTGCGAAGTGTTATGTATTCCTCCTCTACACTTCTAATGAATGTAAATGCGACACTTCCTTGCAAGGAAATAGCGTTTGCAGATGTCTACGTATCGTAGCAATAGCTTACATATGCTTCTTAAAACGCGATATCGCATCTCATTTCTATGTTTCATGGTAAGATATAATATGATTTGCGAAGTGTTATGTATTCCTCCTCTACACTTCTAATGAATGTAAATGCAACACCTCCTTGCAAGGAAATAGCGTTTGCAGTTGTCTACCTATCGTAGCAATAGTATTGTAATGCTTCTTAAAACGAGATATCGCATCTCATTTCTATGTTTCATGGTAAGATATAATACGATTTGCGAAGTGTTATGTATTCCTCGTCTACACTTCAAATGAATGTGAATGCGACACTTCCTTGCAAGGAAATAGCGTTTGCAGATGTCTACGTATCGTAGCAATAGCTTACAAATGCTTCTTAAAACGCGATATCGCATCTCATTTCTATGTTTCATGGTAAGATATAATATGATTTGCGAAGTGTTATGTATTCCTCGTCCACACTTCAAATGAATGTGAATGCGACACTTCCTCGCTAGGAAATAGCGTTTGCAGATGTCTACGTATAGAAGCAATAGAGTTCAAATGCTTCTTAAAACGAGATATTGCATCTCGTATCTATGTTTCATGATAAGATATAATATTCATTGCGAAGTGTCATGCATTCCTCGTCTACACTTCAAATGAATGTGAATGCGACACTTTCTCGCTAGGAAATAGCGTTTGCAGATGTCTACGTATCGTAGCTATAGAGTTCATATGATTCTTAAAGCGCGATATCGCATCTCATTTCTATGTTTCATGGTAAGATATAACATGATTTGCGAAATGTTATGTATTCCTCGTCTACACCTCAAGTGAATGTGAATGCGATACTTCCTCGCTAGGAAATAGCGTTTGCAGATGTCTACTTATCGTAGCAATAGCTTTCTGATGCTTCTTAAAACGCGATATCGCATCTCATTTCTATGTTTCATGGTAAGATATAATATTATTTGCGAAGTGTCATGTATTCCTCGTATGCGATTCAAATGAATGTAAATGCGACACTTCCTTGCAAGGAAATCGCGTTTGCAGATGTCTACGTATCGAAGCAATAGAGTTCAAATGCTTCTTAAAACGAGATATTGCATCTCATATCTATGTTTCATGATAAGATATAATATTCATTGCGAAGTGTCATGCATTCCTCGTCTACACTTCAAATGAATGTAAATGCGACACTTCCTTGCTAGGAAATAGCGTCTGCAGATATCTAGGTATCGTAGCAATAGAGTTCTAATGCTTCTTAAAACGCGATATCGCATCTCATTTCTATGTTTCATGGTAAGATATAATATGATTTGCGATTTGTTATGTATTCCTCGTCTGCACTTCAAATGAATGTAAGTGCGACACTTCCTTGCAAGGAAATAGCGTTTGCAGATGTCTACGTATCGAAGCAATAGAGTTCAAATGCTTCTTAAAACGAGATATTGCATCTCATATCTATGTTTCATGATAAGATATAATATTCAATGCGAAGTATTATGCATTCCGCGTCTACGATTCAAATGAATGTAAATACGACACTCTCTTGCAAGGAAATAGCGTTTGCAGATGTCTACGTATCGTAGCAATAGAGATCTTATGATTCTTAAAACGCGATATCGCATCTCATTTATATGTTTCATGGTAAGATATAATATGATTTGCGAAGTGTCATGTATTCCTCGTCTACACTTCAAATGAATGTGAATGCGACACTTCCTCGCTAGGAAATAGCGTTTGCAGATGTCTACGTATCGTAGCCATAGATTTCAAATGCTTCTTAAAACGCGATATCGCATCTCATTTCTATGTTTCATGGTAAGATATAACATGATTTGCGAAGTGTTATGTATTCCTCGTCTACACTTCAAATGAATGTAAATGCGACCCTTTCTTGCAAGGAAATAGCGATTGCCGTTGTCTACGTATCGTAGCAATGGAGTTCTTATGATTCTTAAAACGCGATATCGCATCTCATTTCTATGTTTCATGGTAAGATATAATATGATTTGCGAAGTGTTATGTATTCCTCGTCTACACTTCAAATGAATGTAAATGCGACACTTCCTTGCTAGGAAATAGCGTCTGCAGATGTCTAGGTATCGTAGCGATAGAGTTCTAATGCTACCTTAAACGCGATATCGCATCTCATTTCCATGTTTCATGGTAAGATATAATATGATTTGCGAAGTGTTTTGTATTCCTCGTCTACACTTCAAGTGAATGTAAATGCGACACTTCTTTGCAAGGAAGTAGCGTTTGCAGATGTCTACCTATCGTAGCAATAGAGTTCTAATGCTTCTTAAAACGCGAAATCGCATCACATTTCTATGTTTCATGGTAAGATATAATATGATTTGCGAAGTGTTATGTATTCCTCCTCTACACTTCAAATGAATGTAAATGCGACAATTCCTTGCAAGGAAATAGCGTTTGCAGTTGTCTACCTATCGTAGCAATAGTGTTCTATTGCTTCTTAAAACGAGATATCGCATCTCATTTCTATGTTTCATGGTAAGATATAATATGATTTGCGAAGTGTTATGTATTTTTCGTCTACCCTTCAAATGAATGTGAATGCGACACTTCCTCGCTAGGAAATAGCGTTTGCAGATGTCTGCGAATCGTAGTAATAGATTTCTAATGTTTCTTAAAACGCGATATCGCATCTCATTTCTATGTTTCATGGTAAGATATAATATGATTTGCGAAGTGTTATGTATTCCTCCTCTACACTTCAAATGAATGTAAATGCGACACTTCCTTGCAAGGAAATAGCGTTTGCAGTTGTTTACCTATCGTAGCAATAGTGTTCTAATGCTTCTTAAAACGAGATATCGCATCTCATCCCTATGTTTCATGGTAAGATATAATATGATTTGCGAAGTGTTATGTACTCCTCGTCTACACTTCAAATGAATGTGAATGCGACACTTCCTCGCTAGGAAATGGCGTTTGCAGATGTCTACGTATCGTAGCAATAGATTCCTAATGCTTCTTAAAACGCGATATCGCATCTCATTTATATGTTTCATGGTAAGATATAATATGATTTGCGAAGTGTCATGTATTCCTCGTCTACACTTCAAATGAATGTGAATGCGACACTTCCTCGCTAGGAGATAGCATTTGCAGATGTCTACGTATCGTAGCAATAGAGTTCTAATGCTTCTTAAAACGCGATATCGCATCTCATTTCTATGTTTCATGGTAAGATATAACATGATTTGCGAAGTGTTATGTATTCCTCGTCTACACTTCAAATGAATGTGAATGCGTTACTTCCTCGCTAGGAAATAGCGTTTGCAGATATCTACGTATCGTAGCAATAGCTTTCTAATGCTTCTTAAAACGCGATATCGCATCTCATTTCTATGTTTCGTGGTAAGATATAATATGATTTGCGAAGTGTTATGTATTCCTCCTCTTCACTTCAAATGAATGTAAATGCGACACTTCCTTGCAAGGAAATAGCGTTTGCAGTTGTCTACCTATCGTAGCAATAGTGTTCTAGTGCTTCTTAAAACGAGATATCACATCTCATTTCTATGTTTCATGGTAAGATATAATATGATTTGCGAAGTGTTATGTATTCCTCGTCTACACTTCAAATGAATGTAAATGCGACACTTCCTTGCAAGGAAATAGCGTTTGCTGATGTCTACGTATCGAAGCAATAGAGTTCAAATGCTTCTTAAAACGAGATATTGCATCTCGTATCTATGTTTCATGACAAGATATAATATTCATTGCGAAGTGTTATGCATTCCTCGTATGCGATTCAAATGAATGTAAATGCGACACTTTCTTGCAAGGAAATAGCGATTGCAGTTGTCTACGTATCGTAGCAATGGAGTTCTTATGATTCTTAAAACGCGATATCGCATCTCATTTCTATGCTTCATGGTAAGATATAATATGATTTGCGAAGTGTTATGTATACCTCCACTACACTTCAAATGAATGTAAATGCGACACTTCCTTGCTAGAAAATAGCGTCTGCAGATGTCTAGGTATCGTAGCGATAGTGTTCTAATGCTTCTTAAAACGCGATATCGCATCTCATTTCTATGTTTCATGGTAAGATATAATATGATTTGCGAAGTGTTATGTATTCCTCGTCTACACTTCAAATGAATGTAAATGCGACACTTCCTTGCAAAGAAATAGCGTTTGCAGATGTCTACGTATCGTAGCAATAGATATGTAATGCTTCTTAAAACGCGATATCGCATCTCATTTCTATGTTTCATGGTAAGATATAATATGATTTGCGAAGTGTCATGTATTCCTCGTCTACTATTCAAATGAGTGTAAATGCGACACTTCCTAGCAAGGAGATAGCGTTTGCAGATGTCTACGTATCGTAACCATAGATTTCAAATGCTTCTTAAAACGCGATATCGCATCTCATTTCTATGTTCCATGGTAAGATATAATATGATTTGCGATGTGTTATGTATTCCTCGCCTACACTTCAAATGATTGTAAATGCGACACTTCCTTGCAAAGAAATAGCGTTTGCAGATGTCTACGTATAGTAGCAACAGAGTTCTAATGCTTCTTATAACGCGATATCGCATCTCATTTCTATGTTTCATGGTAAGGTGTAATATGATTTGCGAAGTGTTATGTATTCCTCGTCTACACTTCAAATGAATGTAAATGCGACACTTCCTTGCAAGGAAATAGCGATTGCAGATGTCTACGTATTGAAGCAATAGAGTTCTTATGATTCTTAAAACGCGATATCGCATCTCATTTCTATGTTTCATGGTAAGATATAACATGATTTGCGAAGTGTTATGTATTCCTCGTCTACACTTCAAATGAATGTGAATGCGATACTTCCACACTAGGAAATAGCGTTTGCAGATGTCTACGTATCGTAGCAATAGTTATGTAATGCTTCTTAAATCGCGATATCGCATCTCATTTCTATGTTTCATGGTAAGATATAATATGATTTGCGAAGTGTCATGTATTCCTCGTCTACACTTCAAATGAATGTAAATGCGACACTTCCTTGCTAGGAAATAGCGTCTGCAGATGTCTAGGTATCGTAGCAATAGAGTTCTAATGCTTCTTATAATGCGATATCGCATCTCATTTCTATGTTTCATGGTAAGATGTAATGTGATTTGCGAAGTGTTATGTATTCCTCGTCTACACTTCAAATGAATGTAAATGCGACACTTCCTTGCAAGGAAGTAGCGATTGCAGATGTCTAGGTATCGTAGCAATAGAGTTCTAATGCTTCTTATAACGCGATATCGCCTCTCATTTCTATGTTTCATGGTAAGATGTAATATGATTTGCGAAGTGTTATGTATTCCTCGTCTACACTTCAAATGAATGTAAATGCGACACTTCCTTGCAAGGAAGTAGCGATTGCAGATGTCTACGTATCGAAGCAATAGAGTTCTTATGATTCTTAAAACGCGATATCGCATCTCATTTCTATGTTTCATGGTAAGATATAACATGATTTGCGAAGTGTTATGTATTCCTCGTCTACACTTCAAATGAATGTGAATGCGATACTTCCACACTAGGAAATAG
This sequence comes from Xylocopa sonorina, assembly GCF_050948175.1. Taxonomy (NCBI): domain Eukaryota; kingdom Metazoa; phylum Arthropoda; class Insecta; order Hymenoptera; family Apidae; genus Xylocopa; species Xylocopa sonorina. Next base: position 114,874 of record NW_027490399.1, on the reverse strand, counting down.
CGTTTGCAGATGTCTACGTATCGTAGCAATAGTTATGTAATGCTTCTTAAATCGCGATATCGCATCTCATTTCTACGTTTCATGGTAAGATATAATATGATTTGCGAAGTGTCATGTATTCCTCGTCTACACTTCAAATGAATGTAAATGCGACACTTCCTTGCAAGGAAATAGCGTTTGCAGATGTCTACGTATCGTAGCAATAGATATGTAATGCTTCATAAAACGCGATATCGCATCTCATTTGTATGTTTCATGGTAAGATATAATATGATTTGCGAAGTGTCATGTATTCCTCATCTACACTTCAAATGAATGTAAATGCGACACTTCCTTGCAAAGAAATAGCGTTTGCAGATGTCTACGTATCGTAGCAATAGATATGTAATGCTTCTTAAAACGCGATAACGCATCTCATTTGTATGTTTCATGGTAAGATATAATATGATTTGCGAAGTGTCATGTATTCCTCATCTACACTTCAAATGAATGTAAATGCGACACTTCCTTGCTAGGAAATAGCGTCTGCAGATGTCTAGGTATCGTAGCAATACAGTTCTAATGCTTCTTATAACGCGATATCGCATCTCATTTCTATGTTTCATGGTAAGGTGTAATATGATTTGCGAAGTGTTATGTATTCCACGTCTACACTTCAAATGGATGTAAATGCGACACTTCCTTGCAAGGAAGTAGCGATCGCAGATGTCTACGTATCGTAGCAATAGAGTTCTTATGATTCTTAAAACGCGATATCGCATCTCATTTCTATGTTTCATGGTAAGATATAATATGATTTGCGAAGTGTCATGTATTCCTCGTCTACACTTCAACTGAATGTGAATGCGACACTTCCTCGCTAGGAAATAGCGTTTGCAGATGTCTACGTATCGTAGCAATAAAGTTCATATGATACTTAAAACGCGATATCGCATCTCATTTCTATGTTTCATGGTAAGATATAACATGCTTTGCGAAGTGTTATGTATTCCTCGTCTACACTTCAAATGAATGTGAATGCGATACTTCCACACTAGGAAATAGCGTTTGCAGATGTCTACGTATCGTAGCAATAGTTATGTAATGCTTCTTAAATCGCGATATCGCATCTCATTTCTATGTTTCATGGTAAGATATAATATGATTTGCGAAGTGTCATGTATTCCTCGTCTACACTTCAAATGAATGTGAATGCGACACTTCCTCGCTAGGAAATAGCGTTTGCAGATGTCTACGTATCGTAGCAATAAAGTTCATATGATACTTAAAACGCGACATCGCATCTCATTTCTATGTTTCATGGTAAGATATAACATGATTTGCGAAGTGTTATGTATTCCTCGTCTACACTTCAAATGAATGTGAATGCGATACTTCCTCGCTAGGAAATAGCGTATGCAGATGTCTACGTATCGTAGCAATAGCTTTCTAATGCTTCTTAAAACGCGATATCGCATCACATTTCTATGTTTCATGGTAAGATATAATATGATTTGCGAAGTGTTATGTATTCCTCGTCTGCACTTCAAATGAATGTAAATGCGACACTTCCTTGCAAGGAAATAGCGTTTGCAGATGTCTACCTATCGTAGCAATAGAGTTCTAATGCTTCTTAAAACGCGATATCGCATCTCATTTCTATGTTTCATGGTAAGATATAATATGATTTGCGAAGTGTCATGTATTCCTCGTCTACACTTCAAATGAATGTAAATGCGACACTTCCTTGCAAGGAAATAGCGTTTGCAGATGTCTACGTATCGTAGCTATAGATTTCTAATGCTTCTTAAAACGCGATATCGCATCTCATTTCTATGTTTCATGGTAAGATATAATATGATTTGCGAAGTGTCATGTATTCCTCGTCTACACTTCAAATGAATGTGAATGCGACACTTCCTCGCTAGGAAATAGCGTTTGTAGATGTCTACGTAACGTAGCAATAGAGTTCATATGATTCTTATAACGCGATATCGCATCTCATTTCTATGTTTCATGGTAAGATGTAATATGATTTGCGAAGTGTTATGTATTCCTCGTCTACACTTCAAATGAATGTAAATGCGACACTTCCTTGCAAGGAAGTAGCGATTGCAGATATCTACGTATCGAAGCAATAGAGTTCTTATGATTCTTAAAACGCGATATCGCATCTCATTTCTATGTTTCATGGTAAGATGTAATATGATTTGCGAAGTGTTATGTATTCCTTGTCTACACTTCAAATGAATGTAAATGCGACACTTCCTTGCAAGGAAGTAGCGATTGCAGATGTCTACGTATCGAAGCAATAGAGTTCTTCTGATTCTTAAAACGCGATATCGCATCTCATTTCTATGTTTCATGGTAAGATATAACATGATTTGCGAAGTGTTATGTATTCCTCGTCTACACTTCAAATGAATGTGAATGCGATACTTCCACACTAGGAAATAGCGTTTGCAGATGTCTACGTATCGTAGCAATAGTTATGTAATGCTTCTTAAATCGCGATATCGCATCTCATTTCTATGTTTCGTGGTAAGATATAATATGATTTGCGAAGTGTCATGTATTCCTCGTCTACACTTCAAATGAATGTGAATGCGACACTTCCTCGCTAGGAAATAGGGTTTGCAGATATCTACGTATCGTAGCAATAGAGTTCATATGATTCTTAAAACGCGATATCGCATCTCATTTCTATGTTTCATGGTAAGATATAATATGATTTGCGAAGTGTCATGTATTCCTCGTCTACACTTCAAATGAATGTAAATGCGACACTTCCTTGCAAAGAAATAGCGTTTGCAGATGTCTACATATCGTAGCAATAGATATGTAATGCTTCTTAAAACGCGATAACGCATCTCATTTGTATGTTTCATGGTAAGATATAATATGATTTGCGAAGTGTCATGTATTCCTCGTCTACTATTCAAATGAGTGTAAATGCGACACTTCCTAGCATGGAGATAGCTTTTGCAGATGTCTACGTATCGTAGCCATAGATTTCAAATGCTTCTTAAAACGCGGTATCGCATCTCATTTCTATGCTTCATGGTAAGATATGATATGATTTGGGAAGTGTTATGTATTCCTCGCCTACACTTCAAATGAATGTAAATGCGACACTTCCTTGCAAGGAAATAGCGTTTGCAGATGTCTACGTATCGTAGCTATAGATATCTAATGCTTCTTAAAAAGCGATATCGCATCTCATTTCTATGTTTCATGGTAAGATATAAGATGATTTGCGAAGTGTCATGTATTCCTCGTCTACACTTCAAATGAATGTGAATGCGACACTTCCTCGCTAGGAAATAGCGTTTGTAGATGTCTACGTATCGTAGCAATAGAGTTCATATGATTCTTAAAACGCGATATCGCATCTCATTTCTATGTTTCATGGTAAGATATAACATGATTTGCGAAGTGTCATGTATTCCTCGTCTACACTTCAAATGAATGTAAATGCGACACTTCCTTGCAAGGAAATAGCGTTTGCAGATGTCTACCTATCGTAGCAATAGAGTTCTAATGCTTCTTAAAACGCGATATCGCATCTCATTTCTATGTTTCATGGTAAGATATAATATGATTTGCGAAGTGTCATGTATTCCTCGTCTACACTTCAAATGAATGTAAATGCGACACTTCCTTGCTAGGAAATAGCGTCTGCAGATGTCTAGGTATCGTAGCAATAGAGTTCCAATGCTTCTTATAACGCGATATCGCATCTCATTTCTATGTTTCATGGTAAGATATGATATGATTTGCGAAGTGTTATGTATTCCTCGCCTACACTTCAAATGAATGTAAATGCGACACTTCCTAGCAAGGAGATAGCGTTTGCAGATGTCTACGTATCGTAGCCATAGATTTCAAATGCTTCTTAAAACGCGATATCGCATCTCATTTCTATGTTTCATGGTAAGATATAATATGATTTGCGAAATGTCATGTATTCCTCGTCTACACTTCAAATGAATGTGAATGCGACACTTCCTCGCTAGGAAATAGCGTTTGTAGATGTCTACGTAACGTAGCAATAGAGTTCATATGATTCTTATAACGCGATATCGCATCTCATTTCTATGTTTCATGGTAAGGTGTAATATCATTTGCGAAGTGTTATGTATTCCACGTCTACACTTCAAATGGATGTAAATGCGACACTTCCTTGCAAGGAAGTAGCGATTGCAGATGTCTACGTATCGAAGCAATAGAGTTCTAATGATTCTTAAAACGCGATATCGCATCTCATTTCTATGTTTCATGGTAAGATATAATATGATTTGCGAAGTGTCATGTATTCCTCGTCTACACTTCAAATGAATGTGAATGCGACACTTCCTCGCTAGGAAATAGCGTTTGCAGATGTCTACGTATCGTAGCAATAAAGTTCATATGATACTTAAAACGCGATATCGCATCTCATTTCTATGTTTCATGGTAAGATATAACATGATTTGCGAAGTGTTATGTATTCCTCGTCTACACTTCAAATGAATGTGAATGCGATACTTCCTCGCTAGGAAAAAGCGTATGCAGATGTCTACGTATCGTAGCAATAGCTTTCTAATGCTTCTTAAAACGCGATATCGCATCACATTTCTATGTTTCATGGTAAGATATAATATGATTTGCGAAGTGTTATGTATTCCTCGTCTACACTTCAAATGAATGTAAATGCCACACTTCCTTGCAAGGAAATAGCGTTTGCAGATGTCTACCTATCGTAGCAATAGAGTTCTAATGCTTCTTAAAACGCGATATCGCATCTCATTTCTATGTTTCATGGTAAGATATAATATGATTTGCGAAGTGTCATGTATTCCTCGTCTACACTTCAAATGAATGTAAATGCGACACTTCCCTGCTAGGAAATAGCGTCTGCAGATGTCTAGGTATCGTAGCAATAGAGCTCCAATGCTTCTTAAAACGCGATATCGCATCTCATTTCTATGTTTCATGGTAAGATATAACATGATTTGCGAAGTGTTATGTATTCCTCGTCTACACTTCAAATGAATGTGAATGCGATACTTCCACACTAGGAAATAGCGTTTGCAGATGTCTACGTATCGTAGCAATAGTTATGTAATGCTTCTTAAATCGCGATATCGCATCTCATTTCTATGTTTCATGGTAAGATATAATATGATTTGCGAAGTGTCATGTATTCCTCGTCTACACTTCAAATGAATGTGAATGCGACACTTCCTCGCTAGGAAATAGCGTTTGCAGATGTCTACGTATCGTAGCAATAGAGTTCATATGATTCTTAAAACGCGATATCGCATCTCATTTCTATGTTTCATGGTAAGATATAATATGATTTGCGAAGTGTCATGTATTCCTCGTCTACACTTCAAATGAATGTAAATGCGACACTTCCTTGCAAGGAAATAGCGTTTGCAGATGTCTACGTATCGTAGCTATAGATTTCTAATGCTTCTTAAAACGCGATATCGCATCTCATTTCTATATTTCATGGTAAGATATAATATGATTTGCGAAGTGTCATGTATTCCTCGTCTACACTTCAAATGAATGTGAATGCGACACTTCCTCGCTAGGAAATAGCGTTTGTAGATGTCTACGTATCGTAGCAATAGAGTTCATATGATTCTTAAAACGCGATAACGCATCTCATTTGTATGTTTCATGGTAAGATATAATATGATTTGCGAAGTGTCATGTATTCCTCGTCTACACTTTAAATGAATGTAAATGCGACACTTCCTTGCTAGGAAATAGCGTCTGCAGATGTCTAGGTATCGTAGCAATACAGTTCTAATGCTTCTTATAACGCGATATCGCATCTCATTTCTATGTTTCATGGTAAGGTGTAATATGATTTGCGAAGTGTCATGTATTCCTCGTCTACACTTCAAATGAATGTGAATGCGATACTTCCACACTAGGAAATAGCGTTTGCAGATGTCTACGTATCGTAGCAATAGTTATGTAATGCTTCTTAAATCGCGATATCGCATCTCATTTCTATGTTTCATGGTAAGATATAATATGATTTGCGAAGTGTCATGTATTCCTCGTCTACACTTCAAATGAATGTGAATGCGACACTTCCTCGCTAGGAAATAGCGTTTGCAGATGTCTACGTATCGTAGCAATAGAGTTCATATGATTCTTAAAACGCGATATCGCATCTCATTTCTATGTTTCATGGTAAGATATAATATGATTTGCGAAGTGTCATGTATTCCTCGTCTACACTTCAAATGAATGTAAATGCGACACTTCCTTGCAAAGAAATAGCGTTTGCAGATGTCTACATATCGTAGCAATAGATATGTAATGCTTCTTAAAACGCGATAATGCATCTCATTTGTATGTTTCATGGTAAGATATAATATGATTTGCGAAGTGTCATGTATTCCTCGTCTACTATTTAAATGAGTGTAAATGCGACACTTCCTAGCAAGGAGATAGCTTTTGCAGATGTCTACGTATCGTAGCCATAGATTTCAAATGCTTCTTAAAACGCGGTATCGCATCTCATTTCTATGTTTCATGGTAAGATATAAGATGATTTGCGAAGTGTCATGTATTCCTCGTCTACACTTCAAATGAATGTGAATGCGACACTTCCTCGCTAGGAAATAGCGTTTGTAGATGTCTACGTATCGTAGCAATAGAGTTCATATGATTCTTAAAACGCGATATCGCATCTCATTTCTATGTTTCATGGTAAGATATAACATGATTTGCGAAGTGTCATGTATTCCTCGTCTACACTTCAAATGAATGTAAATGCGACACTTCCTTGCAAGGAAATAGCGTCTGCAGATGTCTAGGTATCGTAGCAATACAGTTCTAATGCTTCTTCTAACGCGATATCGCATCTCATTTCTATGTTTCATGGTAAGGTGTAATATGATTTGCGAAGTGTCATGTATTCCTCGTCTACACTTCAAATGAATGTGAATGCGATACTTCCACACTAGGAAATAGCATTTGCAGATGTCTACGTATCGTAGCAATAGTTATGTAATGCTTCTTAAATCGCGATATCGCATCTCATTTCTATGTTTCATGGTAAGATATAATATGATTTGCGAAGTGTCATGTATTCCTCGTCTACACTTCAAATGAATGTGAATGCGACACTTCCTCGCTAGGAAATAGCGTTTGCAGATGTCTACGTATCGTAGCAACAGAGTTCATATGATTCTTAAAACGCGATATCGCATCTCATTTCTATGTTTCATGGTAAGATATAATATGATTTGCGAAGTGTCATGTATTCCTCGTCTACACTTCAAATGAATGTAAATGCGACACTTCCTTGCAAAGAAATAGCGTTTGCAGATGTCTACGTATCGTAGCAATAGATATGTAATGCTTCTTAAAACGCGATAACGCATCTCATTTCTATGTTTCATGGTAAGGTGTAATATGATTTGCGAAGTGTCATGTATTCCTCGTCTACACTTCAAATGAATGTAAATGCGACACTTCCTTGCTAGGAAATAGCGTCTGCAGATGTCTAGGTATCGTAGCAATAGAGTTCTAATGCTTCTTATAACGCGATATCGCATCTCATTTCTATGTTTCATGGTAAGATATGATATGATTTGCGAAGTGTTATGTATTCCTCGCCTACACTTCAAATGAATGTAAATGCGACACTTCCTTGCAAAGAAATAGCGTTTGCAGCTGTCTACGTATAGTAGCAATAGATATGTAATGCTTCTTAAAACGCGATATCGCATCTCATTTCTACGTTTCATGGTAAGATATAATATGATTTGCGAATTGTCATGTATTCCTCGTCTACTATTCAAATGAGTGTAAATGCGACACTTCCTAGCAAGGAAATAGCGTTTGCAGATGTCTACGTATCGTAGCTATAGATTTCTAATGCTTCTTAAAACGCGATATCGCATCTCATTTCTATGTTTCATGGTAAGATATAATATGATTTGCGAAGTGTCATGTATTCCTCGTCTACACTTCAAATGAATGTGAATGCGACACTTCCTCGCTAGGAAATAGCGTTTGTAGATGTCTACGTAACGTAGCAATAGAGTTCATATGATTCTTATAACGCGATATCGCATCTCATTTCTATGTTTCATGGTAAGATGTAATATGATTTGCGAAGTGTTATGTATTCCTCGTCTACACTTCAAATGAATGTAAATGCGACATTTCCTTGCAAGGAAGTAGCGATTGCAGATGTCTACGTATCGAAGCAATAGAGTTCTTATGATTCTTAAAATGCGATATCGCATCTCATTTCTATGTTTCATGGTAAGATGTAATATGATTTGCGAAGTGTTATGTATTCCTCGTCTACACTTCAAATGAATGTAAATGCGACACTTCCACACTAGGAAATAGCGTTTGCAGATGTCTACGTATCGTAGCAATAGTTATGTAATGCTTCTTAAATCGCGATATCGCATCTCATTTCTATGTTTCATGGTAAGATATAATATGATTCGCGAAGTGTCATGTACTCCTCGTCTACACTTCAAATGAATGTGAATGCGACACTTCCTCGCTAGGAAATAGCGTTTGCAGATGTCTACGTATCGTAGCAATAGAGTTCATATGATTCTTAAAACGCGATATCGCATCTCATTTCTATGTTTCATGGTAAGATGTAATATGATTTGCGAAGTGTTATGTATTCCTCGTCTACACTTCAAATGAATGTAAATGCGACACTTCCTTGCAAGGAAGTAGCGATTGCAGATGTCTAGGTATCGTAGCAATAGAGTTCTAATGCATCTTATAACGCGATATCGCATCTCATTTCTATGTTTCATGGTAAGATATAACATGATTTGCGAAGTGTTATGTATTCCTCGTCTACACTTCAAATGAATGTGAATGCGATACTTCCACACTAGGAAATAGCGTTTGCAGATGTCTACGTATCGTAGCAATAGTTATGTAATGCTTCTTAAATCGCGATATCGCATCTCATTTCTACGTTTCATGGTAAGATATAATATGATTTGCGAAGTGTCATGTATTCCTCGTCTACTATTCAAATGAGTGTAAATGCGACACTTCCTAGCAAGGAAATAGCGTTTGCAGATGTCTACGTATCGTAGCTATAGATTTCAAATGCTTCTTAAAACGCGATATCGCATCACATTTCTATGTTTCATGGTAAGATATAATATGATTTGTGAAGTGTTATGTATTCCTCGTCTACACTTCAAATGAATGTAAATGCGACACTTCCTTGCAAGGAAATAGCGTTTGCAGATGTCTACGTATCGTAGCAATAGATATGTAATGCTTCTTAAAACGCGATATCGCATCTCATTTCTATGTTTCATGGTAAGATATAATATGATTTGCGAAGTGTCATGTATTCCTCGTCTACACTTCAAATGAATGTGAATGCGACACTTCCTCGCTAGGAAATAGCGTTTGTAGATGTCTACGTATCGTAGCTATAGATTTCTAATGCTTCTTAAAACGCGATATCGCATCTCATTTCTATGTTTCATGGTAAGATATAATATGATTTGCGAAGTGTCATGTATTCCTCGTCTACACTTCAAATGAATGTGAATGCGACACTTCCTCGCTAGGAAATAGCGTTTGTAGATGTCTACGTATCGTAGCAATAGAGTTCATATGATTCTTAAAACGCGACATCGCATCTCATTTCTATGTTTCATGGTAAGATATAACATGATTTGCGAAGTGTCATGTATTCCTCGTCTACACTTGAAATGAATGTAAATGCGACACTTCCTTGCTACGAAATAGCGTCTGCAGATGTCTAGGTATCGTAGCAATAGAGTTCTAATGCTTCTCATAACGCGATATCGCATCTCATTTCTATGTTTCATGGTAAGATGTAATATGATTTGCGAAGTGTTATGTATTCCTCGTCTACACTTCAAATGAATGTAAATGCGACACTTCCTTGCAAGGAAATAGCGTTTGCAGTTGTCTACGTATCGTAGCAATACAGTTCTTATGATTCTTAAAACGCGATATCGCATCTCATTTCTATCTTTCATGGTAAGATATAATATGATTTGCGAAGTGTTATGTATTCCTCGTCCACACTTCAAATGAATGTGAATGCGACACTTCCTTGCTAGGAAATAGCGTCTGCAGATGTCTAGGTATCGTAGCAATAGAGTTCTAATGCTTCTCATAACGCGATATCGCATCTCATTTCTATGTTTCATGGTAAGATGTAATATGATTTGCAAAGTGTTATGTATTCCTCGTCTACACTTCAAATGAATGTAAATGCGACACTTCCTTGCAAGGAAATAGCGTTTGCAGTTGTATACGTATCGTAGCAATACAGTTCTTATGATTCTTAAAACGCGATATCGCATCTCATTTCTATCTTTCATGGTAAGATATAATATGATTTGCGAAGTGTTATGTATTCCTCGTCTACACTTCAAATGAATGTGAATGCGACACTTCCTTGCTAGGAAATAGCGTCTGCAGATATCTAGGTATCGTAGCAATAGAGTTCTAATGCTTCTCATAACGCGATATCGCATCTCATTTCTATGTTTCATGGTAAGATATAACATGATTTGCGAAGTGTCATGTATTCCTCGTCTACACTTCAAATGAATGTAAATGCGACACTTCCTTGCTAGGAAATAGCGTCTGCAGATGTCTAGGTATCGTAGCAATAGAGTTCTAATGCTTGTTATAACGCGATATCGCATCTCATTTCTATGTTTCATGGTAAGATGTAATATGATTTGCGAAGTGTTATGTATTCCTCGTCTACACTTCAAATGAATGTAAATGCGACACTTCCTTGCAAGGAAGTAGCGATTGCAGATGTCTACGTATCGAAGCAATAGAGTTCTTATGATTCTTAAAACGCGATATCGCATCTCATTTATATGTTTCATGGTAAGATATAATATGGTTTGCGAAGTGTCATGTATTCCTCGTCTACACTTCAATTGAATGTGAATGTGACACTTCCTCGCTAGGAAATAGCGTTTGCAGATGTCTACGTATCGTAGCAATAGAGTTCATATGATTCTTAAAACGCGATATCGCATCTCATTTCTATGTTTCATGGTAAGATATAACATGATTTGCGAAGTGTCATGTATTCCTCGTCTACACTTCAAATGAATGTAAATGCGACACTTCCTTGCTAGGAAATAGCGTCTGCAGATGTCTAGGTATCGTAGCAATAGAGTTCTAATACTTCTTATAACGCGATATCGCATCTCATTTCTATGTTTCATGGTAAGATGTTATATGATTTGCGAAGTGTTATGTATTCCTCGTCTACACTTCAAATGAATGTAAGTGCGACACTTCCTTGCAAGGAAGTAGCGATTGCAGATGTCTACGTATCGAAGCAATAGAGTTCTTATGATTCTTAAAACGCGATATCGCATCTCATTTCTATGTTTCATGGTAAGATATAACATGATTTGCGAAGTGTCATGTATTCCTCGTCTACACTTCAAATGAATGTAAATGCGACACTTCCTTGCTAGGAAATAGCGTCTGCAGATGTCTACGTATCGTAGCAATAGCTTTCTAATGCTTCTTAAAACGCGATATCGCATCTCATTTCTACGTTTCATGGTAAGATATAATATGATTTGCGAAGTGTCATGTATTCCTCGTCTACACTTCAAATGAATGTAAATGCGACACTTCCTTGCTAGGAAATAGCGTCTGCAGATGTCTAGGTATCGTAGCAATAGAGTTCTAATGCTTCTTAAAACGCGATATCGCATCTCATTTCTATGTTTCATGGTAAGATGTAATATGATTTGCGAAGTGTTATGTATTCCTCGTCTATACTTCAAATGAATGTAAATGCGACACTTCCTTGCCAGGAAATAGCGTTTGCAAATGTCTACGTATCGAAGCAATAGAGTTCTTATGATTCTTAAAACGCGATATCGCATCTCATTTCTATGTTTCATGGTAAGATATAATATGGTTTGCGAAGTGTCATGTATTCCTCGTCTACACTTCAATTGAATGTGAATGCGACACTTCCTCGCTAGGAAATAGCGTCTGCAGATGTCTTCGTATCGTAGCAATAGAGTTCATATGATTCTTAAAAGGCGATATCGCATCTCATTTCTATGTTTCATGGTAAGATATAACATGATTTGCGAAGTGTTATGTATTCCTCGTCTACACTTCAAATGAATGTGAATGCGATACTTCCTCGCTAGGAAATAGCGTCTGCAGATGTCTACGTATCGTAGCAATAGCTTTCTAATGCTTCTTAAAACGCGATATCGCATCTCATTTCTACGTTTCATGGTAAGATATAATATGATTTGCGAAGTGTGATGTATTCCTCGTCAACACTTCAAATGAATGTGAATGTGACACTTCCTCGCTAGGAAATAGCGTTTGCAGATGTCTACGTATCGTAGCAATAGAGTTCATATGATTCTTAAAACGCGATATCGCATCTCATTTCTATGTTTCATGGTAAGATATAACATGATTTGCGAAGTGTCATGTATTCCTCGTCTACACTTCAAATGAATGTAAATGCGACACTTCCTTGCTAGGAAATAGCGTCTGCAGATGTCTAGGTATCGTAGCAATAGAGTTCTAATACTTCTTATAACGCGATATCGCATCTCATTTCTATGTTTCATGGTAAGATGTTGTATGATTTGCGAAGTGTTATGTATTCCTCGTCTACACTTCAAATGAATGTAAGTGCGACACTTCCTTGCAAGGAAGTAGCGATTGCAGATGTCTACGTATCGAAGCAATAGAGTTCTTATGATTCTTAAAGCGCGATATCGCATCTCATTTCTATGTTTCATGGTAAGATATAATATGGTTTGCGAAGTGTCATGTATTCCTCGTCTACACTTCAAATGAATGTGAATGCGACACTTCCTCGCTAGGAAAGAGCGTTTGCAGATGTCTACGTATCGTAGCAATAGAGTTCATATGATACTTAAAACGCGATATCGCATCTCATTTCTATGTTTCATGGTAAGATATAACATGCTTTGCGAAGTGTTATGTATTCCTCGTCTACACTTCAAATGAATGTGAATGCGATACTTCCACACTAGGAAATAGCGTCTGCAGATGTCTAGGTATCGTAGCAATAGCTTTCTAATGCTTCTTAAAACGCGATATCGCATCTCATTTCTATGTTTCATGGTAAGATATAATATGATTTGCGAAGTGTCATGTATTCCTCGTCTACACTTCAAATGAATGTAAATGCGACACTTCCTTGCTAGGAAATAGCGTCTGCAGATGTATAGGTATCGTAGCAATAGAGTTCATATGATTCTTAAAACGCGATATCGCATCTCATTTCTATGTTTCATGGTAAGATATAATACGATTTGCGAAGTGTCATGTATTCCTCGTCTACACTTCAAATGAATGTAAATGCGACACTTCCTTGCTAGGAAATAGCGTCTGCAGATGTCTAGGTATCGTAGCAATAGAGTTCTAATGCTTCTTAAAACGCGATATCGCATCTCATTTCTATGTTTCATGGTAAGATGTAATATGATTTTCGAAGTGTTATGTAATCCTCGTCTACACTTCAAATGAATGTAAATGCGACACTTCCTTGCCAGGAAATAGCGTTTGCAAATGTCTACGTATCGAAGCAATAGAGTTCTTATGATTCTTAAAACGCGATATCGCATCTCATTTCTATGTTTCATGGTAAGATATAATATGGTTTGCGAAGTGTCATGTATTCCTCGTCTACACTTCAATTGAATGTGAATGCGACACTTCCTCGCTAGGAAATAGCGTCTGCAGATGTCTACGTATCGTAGCAATAGAGTTCATATGATTCTTAAAAGGCGATATCGCATCTCATTTCTATGTTTCATGGTAAGATATAACATGATTTGCGAAGTGTTATGTATTCCTCGTCTACACTTCAAATGAATGTGAATGCGATACTTCCTCGCTAGGAAATAGCGTCTGCAGATGTCTACGTATCGTAGCAATAGCTTTCTAATGCTTCTTAAAACGCGATATCGCATCTCATTTCTACGTTTCATGGTAAGATATAATATGATTTGCGAAGTGTTATGTATTCCTCGTCAACACTTCAAATGAATGTAAATGCGACACTTCCTTGCTAGGAAATAGCGTCTGCAGATGTCTAGGTATCGTAGCAATAGAGTTCTAATGCTTCTTGAAACGCGGTAACGCATCTCATTTCTATGTTTCATGGTAAGATGTAATATGATTTGCGAAGTGTTATGTATTCCTCGTCTACACTTCAAATGAATGTAAATGCGACACTTCCTTGCCAGGAAATAGCGTTTGCAAATGTCTACCTATCGTAGCAATAGTGTTCTAATGCTTCTTAAAACGCGATATCGCACCTCATTTCTAAGTTTCATGGTAAGATATAATATGATTTGCGAAGTGTTATGTATTCCTCGTCTACACTTCAAATGAATGTGAATGCGACACTTCCTCGCTAGGAAACAGCGTTTGCAGGTGTCTACGTATCGTAGCAATAGAGTTCATATGATTCTTAAAACGCGATATCGCACCTTATTTCTATGTTTCATGGTAAGATATAACATGATTTGCGAAGTGTTATGTATTCCTCGTCTACACTTCAAATGAATGTAAATGCGACACTTCCTTGCTAGGAAATAGCGTCTGCAGATGTCTAGGTATCGTAGCAATAGCTTTCTAATGCTTCTTAAAACGCGATATCGCATCTCATTTCTATGTTTCATGGTAAGATATAATATGATTTGCGAAGTGTCATGTATTCCTCGTCTACACTTCAAATGAATGTAAATGCGACACTTCCTTGCTAGGAAATAGCGTCTGCAGATGTCTACGTATCGTAGCAATAGAGTTCATATGATTCTTAAAAGGCGATATCGCATCTCATTTCTATGTTTCATGGTAAGATATAACATGATTTGCGAAGTGTTATGTATTCCTCGTCTACACTTCAAATGAATGTAAATGCGACACTTCCTTGCTAGGAAATAGCGTCTGCAGATGTCTAGGTATCGTAGCAATAGAGTTCTAATGCTTCTTGAAACGCGGTAACGCATCTCATTTCTATGTTTCATGGTAAGATGTAATATGATTTGCGAAGTGTTATGTATTCCTCGTCTACACTTCAAATGAATGTAAATGCGACACTTCCTTGCCAGGAAATAGCGTTTGCAAATGTCTACCTATCGTAGCAATAGTGTTCTAATGCTTCTTAAAACGCGATATCGCACCTCATTTCTAAGTTTCATGGTAAGATATAATATGATTTGCGAAGTGTTATGTATTCCTCGTCTACACTTCAAATGAATGTGAATGCGACACTTCCTCGCTAGGAAACAGCGTTTGCAGGTGTCTACGTATCGTAGCAATAGAGTTCATATGATTCTTAAAACGCGATATCGCATCTTATTTCTATGTTTCATGGTAAGATATAACATGATTTGCGAAGTGTTATGTATTCCTCGTCTACACTTCAAATGAATGTAAATGCGACACTTCCTTGCTGGGAAATAGCGTCTGCAGATGTCTAGGTATCGTAGCAATAGCTTTCTAATGCTTCTTAAAACGCGATATCGCATCTCATTTCTATGTTTCATGGTAAGATATAATATGATTTGCGAAGTGTCATGTATTCCTCGTCTACACTTCAAATGAATGTAAATGCGACACTTCCTTACTAGGAAATAGCGTCTGCAGATGTATAGGTATCGTAGCAATAGAGTTCATATGATTCTTAAAACGCGATATCGCATCTCATTTCTATGTTTCATGGTAAGATATAATACGATTTGCGAAGTGTCATGTATTCCTCGTCTACACTTCAAATGAATGTAAATGCGACACTTCCTTGCTAGGAAATAGCGTCTGCAGATGTCTAGGTATCGTAGCAATAGAGTTCCAATGCTTCTTAAAACGCGATATCGCATCTCATTTCTATGTTTCATGGTAAGATGTAATATGATTTGCGAAGTGTTATGTATTCCTCGTCTACACTTCAAATGAATGTAAATGCGACACTTCCTTGCCAGGAAATAGCGTTTGCAAATGTCTACGTATCGAAGCAATAGAGTTCTTATGATTCTTAAAACGCGATATCGCATCTCATTTCTATGTTTCATGGTAAGATATAATATGGTTTGCGAAGTGCCATGTATTCCTCGTCTACACTTCAATTGAATGTGAATGCGACACTTCCTCGCTAGGAAATAGCGTCTGCAGATGTCTACGTATCGTAGCAATAGAGTTCATATGATTCTTAAAAGGCGATATCGCATCTCATTTCTATGTTTCATGGTAAGATATAACATGATTTGCGAAGTGTTATGTATTCCTCGTCTACACTTCAAATGAATGTGAATGCGATACTTCCTCGCTAGGAAATAGCGTCTGCAGATGTCTACGTATCGTAGCAATAGCTTTCTAATGCTTCTTAAAACGCGATATCGCATCTCATTTCTACGTTTCATGGTAAGATATATTATGATTTGCGAAGTGTTATGTATTCCTCGCCAACACTTCAAATGAATGTAAATGCGACACTTCCTTGCTAGGAAATAGCGTCTGCAGATGTCTAGGTATCGTAGCAATAGAGTTCTAATGCTTCTTGAAACGCGGTAACGCATCTCATTTCTATGTTTCATGGTAAGATGTAATATGATTTGCGAAGTGTTATGTATTCCTCGTCTACACTTCAAATGAATGTAAATGCGACACTTCCTTGCCAGGAAATAGCGTTTGCAAATGTCTACCTATCGTAGCAATAGTGTTCTAATGCTTCTTAAAACGCGATATCGCATCTCATTTCTATGTTTCATGGTAAGATATAATATGATTTGCGAAGTGTCATGTATTCCTCGTCTACACTTCAAATGAATGTAAATGCGACACTTCCTTGCTAGGAAATAGCGTCTGCAGATGTCTAGGTATCGTAGCAATAGTGTTCTAATGCTTCTTGAAACGCGATATCGCATCTCATTTCTATGTTTCATGGTAAGATGTAATATGATTTGCGAAGTGTTATGTATTCCTCGTCTACACTTCAAATGAATCTAAATGCGACACTTCCTTGCAAGGAAGTAGCGATTGCAGATGTCTACGTATCGAAGCAATAGAGTTCAAATGCTTCTTAAAACGAGATATTGCATCTCATATCTATGTTTCATGATAAGAAATAATATACATTGCGAAGTGTTATGCATTCCTCGTCTACGATTCAAATGAATGTAAATGCGACACTTCCTTGCAAAGAAATAGCGTTTGCAGATGTCTACGTATCCTAGCAATAGAGTTCTTATGATTCTTAAAAAGCGATATCGCATCTCATTTCTATGTTTCATGGTAAGATATAATATGATTTGCGAAGTGTGGTGTATTCCTCGTCAACACTTCAAATGAATGTAAATGCGACACTTCCTTGCTAGGAAATAGCGTTTGCAGATGTCTACGTATCGTAGCAATAGAGTTCATATGATTCTTAAAACGCGATATCGCATCTCATTTCTATGTTTCATGGTAAGATATAATATGATTTGCGAAGTGTCATGTATTCCTCGTCTACACTTCAAATGAATGTAAATGCAACACTTCCTTGCAAGGAAATAGCGTTTGCAGATGTTTACCTATCAAAGCAATAGAGTTCAAATGCTTCTTAAAACGCGATATCGCATCTCATTTCTATGTTTCATGGTAAGATATAATATGATTTGCGAAGTGTTATGTATTCCTTGTCTGCACTTCAAATGAATGTAAATGAGACACTTCCTTGCAAGGAAATAGCGTTTGCAGATGTCTACGTATCGTAGCAATAGAGTTGTTATGATTCTTTAGACGCGATATCGCATCTCATTTCTATGTTTCATGGTAAGATATAATATGATTTGCGAAGTGTTATGTATTCCTCGTCTACACTTCAAATGAATGTAAATTCGACACTTCCTTGCTAGTGTAACGTCAGGCGTACCGCCTGCCACCCTCCGGCGTCCACCTCATCATCCCCAGCATCCGTATCCGGAGCCCCTGCACACGGGCCACCCGCCGACTCGCCGTCCCTACAGAAGGAGACAAAGGTACGAGAGGGAAGAGGGATGCAGCATGCCGCGCCCACGCGCTCTCCACACACGAGGGGGAGGACTTCACCCCGTATTACGAGGGCGAGGAGCTCTCCGACACATACTGGGTCGAATCCCCAGCGATCACGAAGCCCTATACGTACTTCTCGTACATGTGGGATTAGAATAAGCACACTACTCATATATGTACATACACACCAACACACACCTACATTTAAGTAAATATATGTATATATTTTATTCATGCACGGTTATGTTCCGTGCACTCGCGCGCACACTCGACGCTCGCGGCTCACGCTTAACGCGGGCCGCGCCCCACTCCGAACGGCCGCCCCACCACGAGGGCCGAGCGGCCGCCCTACTCCGACCGTCCGCCCCACCGCGAGGGCCCAGCGACTCGCGCGCCGCGCGACCCGAGGAGGTCGCGGACGCGAGATCCGAGAGTCAGTTCCTATCTCACCTCCGAACCGGAGAGTTCCGAACTCGCCTCCGAACCGAGGAGTTCTAATCCAGCATCCGAACGATGCACTTTCGATCCGAGCAATAATCTCATTCGCAACGAGCAATTAGCTCTAATGCATTCGTCTCTATCCATACTCCCATAGCGGAGTCCATTCGATACTTCATACTATTTCTAATTCTCATTGTAATCGTTAGTCAGTAACTTAGAATTTAGTCAAGTGTATCTAGTATAGTGAAGTCATAGAATATAGTTTATTTTTACCAGATTCAAAGTATCTTTATTCGAGTTCATATACAATTCCTTAATTCTAATCCACGGGTACGCTCGCGATTATTCTAATTCTATATCTCATCTGCGATAGTCTTGAGGCTCGACGACTAGAGCGAACCAGCGCTTAGTTGCTCCATCCTCACTTCTACCGTGTACAGAATATCTTGCGCCCAGGTCGATCCCGGTAAGCTAGAGCGAACCAACGCTTAGCCGTGCCGTACTCAACCGAAGTTCAAGTATTCTCGACGAGCCTTGCACCTCCGACAAAGCGTACACGACGCGCGGGGAGGAGAGAGTTATTCGTCGTCTCGCTCGGGAATACGTGGGTGATGCACCAGAATATTCAATTTCCTGCGTTCGAGTCCTGGTTCCTGTGAAGGAGGTTTCCTTCGCCGCACGACCCGTACGAGTCGCCAATCGTCAGGGCCAAACGCCGATACCTGCCAGCCGGAGTCAACCCGCCTGGACGCTTATTCCCGTAGACGTACCTCCGTTCCAGCCGTACGCCGCCGCCATCCCGGTTGCGGATCCAAGGCGCTCCAGGTACCCGGAAAGAGAAATCAGACAGCGGAATCAAGCCTTCGCAAGGTAAGTTTAGTGTTAATTACCGTTTTATCGAGTCCGAAACGCCAACGAACCCGGTCCGGACGCAATTCGCGTTATTTTCGGGAACGGTTACGACTTTGTGCCACAGTTGCGAGCGCAACCGCACCTCGGGACGTGACACGAAAGTTATTTTTGGTGACAGCGGTGGGATAGCCACGCGTTTCCTCCGGAAATTCCGCCGAAAGGAACCGCGAAACTAGATATGGCAACCCGGACTCCGACAAAAACGCGCCAGCAGACACAGCGAGCCGCCGCGATGGCCGATTCCGATCGCGAAAAACGCACTAGCAGAACGCTCGACTTCCAAGACGCTATCGCCGATCCTCTTCCTAGTACCGCGCAACAAAATACTTCCGCGAAAAATACGAAAATGACCGATCCGAGTAATGCCGCGTTGCTCCAGCAAATAGAAATTCTACGTCGTGAATTAGATTCTATTCGTAGAACGCCTGATTTAACGCGCGACGATACCGTTTCTCTGGATATTCCTCGGGGAAATCCGCTTTCCGGACATAATTCGAGCTCCGATTTTAATACAAATAGTTCGCAACACGACGAGCTATCGCTTAAGCAGGCCCTCGAAGCCGTGCCGACATTCGATGGTCAGAACATTCCAATTCTTCAGTTTACCCGAGCGTGTAAACGCGCTTATGAGCTTATCCCTAATGGGTGCGAGCGAACTTTCACACGCCTGCTTAAGGGAAAACTCAAGGGTCGTGCCTACGCCGCGCTAGAAGACGAGCCATGTTACACAATACTCGAATTAACGGACGTTCTTCGCAGCACATTTTGCTCCGTAAAATCAGCTCATCATTATCGGGGTGAAAAGATCTTAGAACCGCCATAATTGACTGCGAAAGGCTTGCTCGACGAGACACACCGGAATCGCTCGATGACGTAGACGCGCTCACTCTACAATGTTTTAAAGACGGTCTCATTCCGGAAATTCGGATGCAGATGACGGTAAATTCATTCGGTACATTGCGAGAAACGTTCGCTCGAGCGCGGGAGCTCTATCAAATGCACGAACGTGATTGCAACCGACTAGGTAGATCGCGTGCCGCGCGACCAGAATCGCGCGAAAAACCAGCCGAAATTATTTGCCGAAAATGCAATAATATCGGACATTACGCGACCGAGTGTCGGTTCAGACCGCCATCGCCGTACCGACCGCAGGAATACCGTGACGCTTACTTGCGATCCAGGGACGTACCGCCTCCTACTCGAGGCCCCGCGTACGAACAACCGAGACAAATCGTAGCTAGGGACGCGCCCAAATTTTCTCGCTATTGCAAGACCCCGGGGCACGAAATAGGCGAGTGCCGAAAAAGGCAGTACAACAACGCGGTAAATAAAAATTCGGGAAACGACAATGGCCTCCGCACCCGCCGCGAGACAGGTGGCGAGGCCGCGCACCAAGTCCGTCCTCTCGCCGCGAACAACTCCAACGCGGAAATCGACGAAACGCCGCGATAAACATAACCGGAAAAACTAGCACGCCAAACGTAATTCTAAAATCCGATCTTCTAATTTCACCAACTCGCTTCATGGTGGACACTGGGGCGGAAATAAATATTATAAAACGTTCGGCTCTAAAAGCATCCGCGCGAATCGATAAGTCCGAGATCGTAATAATAACAGGGGTAACCGATGGCAAAACCGCAACCCTAGGGACGGTGAATCTTGTCATTTTCGGTCGCGTCGTTCCTTTTAATGTGGTCGAGGATGATTTTCCCCTTAAACCAAGCGGGATCCTCGGCTCCGGGTTCTGTATGGACGCAGAAATCTCTTTTCCAAATAAAATAATCAAATGGAATGGTAAGAGAATTCCTTTCGAAGACGATAACGAAGCACTCGAGGAACCGTCACCGGACTCGAAAATAAAGCCTCTCCTATCGCCGAAACGTAAACAAGCGCCGCGCACGGAATCTATTCCCCCTCCGCCGCCGCGCCCGCCGCGTAAATCATCGCCTCCGCTGAAACGCGATGCAGCAACGAAATCGAAGCTTCGAACGCAAGACAAAGCAGCTTCTCCGAAGTCAGGAGACCGTATCTCCATTCCGCCGAGATCAAATATCGGTATCAAGGTCCGCGTAGTTAATTCGAACCTCGCGGAAGGTATAATTCCTCGTATCGATCTTGCGCCGGGTATATTTTTCGGAAACGCTCTCGTCAGAGTAATTCGGGGCAAAGCGGTAACTCGAATAATTAATTCATCCGACCGCGCCGTCGAAATCGCGTTACCAGAGATCATACTCGAGCCCGCGAAAATCATGACTCCCCTCCACGAGGAGGATAGTCCGTCGCTCTATCCGGTTTTTTCTAAATCTACTAAATCTAACGTATCCGCCGTACCGATCGGCTCATCCCAAAAAGGGAAAACTTCTATTTCTTTCTCGAGTTGGACACCATACTCGACAATCGAAACTCCTCCTTCGCGTTGCAAAATCGCGAATGTTCAGCAAATCTCCTATGCTCAGGCGGTTAAAAATAATGTACAACAGGCGCCGTTGAAACAAACATCGAAATCCGCCAATCCTTCGAAATCTCGCTTAGATCGAATTCTTAGTCTCCTCCGTCTCGACCACCTCAACGCAGAGGAAAGAGAGCACGTCGTCCGTCTCGTTCAAAGCACGCAGGAGCTTTTTCACATTGAGGGGGATAAATTAGGGCATACGTCAGCAACCACGCACAAGATTCCAACCGTCGACGACCGCCCCGTCAATGTGAAACAATACCGGTTCCCACCAGCTCATAAGGAGGAGATTCGACGACAAGTCGACAAATTTTTACAAAATGGTGTCATCTCTCCGTCTAAATCGCCATATAATTCGCCATTGTGGGTTGTCCCAAAGAAACCGGACTCCTTGGGCAACAAGCAATGGCGCGTCGTCATCGACTACCGCGCACTCAATGAGAAATCTGTCGCCGATGCCTATCCCCTCCCTTGCATTACCGAGATACTTGATCAGCTCGGGAGCGCGAAATATTTTAGTACATTCGATCTCGCGAGCGGATTTCACCAGATCCCAATGGAGCCCGCCGATGCTCCCAAAACCGCTTTTCCGACGCCTCACGGGCATTATGAATTTAAAAGAATGCCATTCGGATTAAAAAATGCGCCAGCGACGTTCCAACGACTTATGGACAATGTCCTGTCCGGTCTCCAGGGGAACGAAATTTTCGTCTATTTGGACGACATTGTTATCTACGCTAGCTCTCTTCAAGAACATCGACTTAAATTCGAGAAATTAACTCAACGGCTCAAAGAAGCTAATTTAGTATTGCAGCCGGATAAGTGCGAATTCTTGAGGAGAGAAGTAAGCTATTTGGGTCATATTATCAGTGAGCACGGTGTAAAACCTGACCCTGCGAAAATTAGCGCCGTCAAAAATTTTCCGCGCCCGCGCAACGCGAAACAGATCAAACAATTCCTCGGGCTCGCGGGATACTACAGGCGGTTCATCGCAAATTTTTCCAATATTGCTAAGCCACTTACAAATTTGTAAAAAAAAGACGCGCCCTTTGTATGGCGTAACGAGCAAGAGAATTCATTGCCTATGCGAAGCGCCTATCTTGCAGTACCCCAACTTTAAACAACCATTCGTGATAACGACCGACGCGTCCGCTGAAGCTATTGGTGCTATCTTGAGTCAAGGACCAATAGGCCGCGACTTGCCAATCGCGTACACGTCGCGACTGTTAAACGCTGCGGAGAAAAACTACTCCACGATCGAGAAGGAGTGTCTGGCGATTGTCTACGCCGTCCATTACTTTCGTCCATACATATACGGTAATCAATTCAAACTCGTTACCGACCATCGACCGTTAGTGTGGATGAATTCGGTCAAGGACCCGTCAAGTAGACTCGTACGGTGGAGGCTTAAGTTAGCGGAATTTGACTACGAGATGGTATATAAAAGTGGAAAAACGAACCTTAATGCGGACGCATTGTCGCGGAATCCCGCTCAAATTTTTCCGCTCTCGTATTCAGAAAACTCGGAGGACGACATCTTCGATGTGCCTCCGGAAACCCGTAAAAAGTATACCACACTAGCGCCTCCTCCTACTCCGGTAACATCAGAACCTGAATTACCGACTCCAGGCACGTCCTTCCGTACCAACACAGCACCACCTCCGCAAGTCGCCAGCGATAGCACCGACTTTTATACTCCTGCTCCAAATGAATTTTTCCGACGCGAACCTCTGTTTAATTTCAGCCGTGACGCATTATCAACGCGACGAGACAATGTAGTTGTCTTCGTCACGCAATCTGGGCACCCCTATGACACGGGCGCCAAAGATCTAGCGAACGCTGAAAAATTCCTTCCAAACAAAAATCACGTTCTTACCAAAGCCAAAGTCATACAAATCGGAAACGAATTCCAAATCCAGCTTCCAATCGTCGAACATTCCACCAGATCAATCAATTTCCAGACCGTAATAGAAACATTCAGATCCTTGTGCGACGTTGTAAACGAATTACAATTACAAACATTTAGTATCGCACAAACCTATCTAGACTCCGTATCCTGGTCCCGAATCCAGAAAATCCTTCAGGACCTGTTTTACGAAACAACTGTCCAGATTACGGTCTGCCAGGGCCTCATTAAAACCCCTTCGGTCGAAGAGCGACTGAAAATAATAAGAGAAAACCACGACTCCCCTGTGGGAGGTCACAAAGGGGTTAATAAAACTTATTCTCGCATCAGACAACAATACTTTTGGCCAAACATGAAAACACAAATACAAGAATATATTGGCAAATGTAAAAGTTGTCAGACAGAGAAACTGGTCCGGGTAAAGACCAGACAGCCTCTCACTTTAACCGACACCCCTGGCAGGGCATTCGATAAGATTTCAATGGACGTAATGGGTCCTCTTCCCGAAACTTCCGACGGTTATACAAGTATCCTCACGATCCAAGATCTCCTCACTAAATACTCAGTCGCAGTTCCTCTCAAAACCACCACCGCAGTAGACATTGCCGATGCTTTAATAAAAGAATTCATTTGTAAGTTCGGATGCCCGAAAGGCATACTCACGGACCAAGGTTCGAACTTTATAAATAGCTTGATTAAAGCCATAGCAATCAAATTCCGTATTAAACAATACAAGTCCACTGCGTTCCATCCACAGACAAACGGGTCCGTTGAACGATCTCACCACGTCCTGGCCGAATATCTGAAGCATTACATAGAGTCGAGTAACGATTGGGTGAATTGGTTACCGTATGCAATGTTTTCATACAACACCAGTGTGCACGAGGGTACATTATACACCCCACACGAACTAGTGTTCGGCAGGATAGCTAGGACGCCGTAAGCCACTCCTTTTCAGGACAGCTCTGATAACGAAACCTATAGCGACTATCTTATACAACTTCAGGAGAAAATCTCGAAATCTCAGGATTTGGCTAAAGCCAATCTAGACAATGCGAAACGCCGTTCTAAATATTATTATGACCGAAATCTCAATGTCCAAAACTTCGAGGTAGGCCAATGGGTCTATCTTTTAAAAGAGCCGAACAAACATAAGTTCCAGGCACAATACTCTGGACCGTACCGTATCCTCGAAATTTTGGGCAACTGTAATGTTAAGCTGAATGCAAAAGGGCGCCATAAAATTGTTCATACGAACAAAATCAAAATTTGTAAACGAATGCATAGTATGCAGAGTGTGGATGCTAGTGAAAGAAAAGTGCGAAAAACTGAAAATGAAGTCAGTGAGAGCAGTGACATTCAAACGAACGCTGAAAGTGAAAGCGACGAAAGTGCCTGTAATCCGAAGGAAGCCTGCAGCCACGGTCCAAACTCCAAACGTTATCGCCAGGATCAACCAGGCGAAAAACCTCAGATTCCGCAGCATCCAGACGACAGGACCAAGAGAAGGATCCAGCATCCCGAAATCTACCCAACAGACAAGAGATCTCGGCATGGCCGAGATTCTTTTTCCAAGGGGGGTGGTGTAACGTCAGGCGTACCGCCTGCCACCCTCCGGCGTCCACCTCATCATCCCCAGCATCCGTATCCGGAGCCCCTGCACACGGGCCACCCGCCGACTCGCCGTCCCTACAGAAGGAGACAAAGGTACGAGAGGGAAGAGGGATGCAGCATGCCGCGCCCACGCGCGATCTCCACACACGAGGGGGAGGACTTCACCCCGTATTACGAGGGCGAGGAGCTCTCCGACACATACTGGGTCGAATCCCCAGCGATCACGAAGCCCTATACGTACTTCTCGTACATGTGGGATTAGAATAAGCACACTACTCATATATGTACATACACACCAACACACACCTAGATTTAAGTAAATATATGTATATATTTTATTCATGCACGGTTATGTACCGTGCACTCGCGCGCACACTCGACGCTCGCGGCTCACGCTTAACGCGGGCCGCGCCCCACTCCGAACGGCCGCCCCACCACGAGGGCCGAGCGGCCGCCCTACTCCGACCGTCCGCCCCACCGCGAGGGCCCAGCGACTCGCGCGCCGCGCGACCCGAGGAGGTCGCGGACGCGAGATCCGAGAGTCAGTTCCTATCTCACCTCCGAACCGGAGAGTTCGTATCTCATCTCCGAACCGAGGAGTTCTAATCCAGCATCCGAACGATGCACTTCCGATCCGAGCAATAGGCTCATTCGCAACGAGCAATTAGCTCTAATGCATTCGTCTCTATCCATACTCCCATAGCGGAGTCCATTCGATACTTCATACTATTTCTAATTCTCATTGTAATCGTTAGTCAGTAACTTAGAATTTAGTCAAGTGTATCTAGTATAGTGAAGTCATAGAATATAGTTTATTTTTACCAGATTCAAAGTATCTTTATTCGAGTTCATATACAATTCCTTAATTCTAATCCACGGGTACGCTCGCGATTATTCTAATTCTATATCTCATCTGCGATAGTCTTGAGGCTCGACGACTAGAGCGAACCAGCGCTTAGTTGCTCCATCCTCACTTCTACCGTGTACAGAATATCTTGCGCCCAGGTCGATCCCGGTAAGCTAGAGCGAACCAACGCTTAGCCGTGCCGTACTCAACCGAAGTTCAAGTATTCTCGACGAGCCTTGCACCTCCGACAAAGCGTACACGACGCGCGAGGAGGAGAGAGTTATTCGTCGTCTCGCTCGGGAATACGTGGGTGATGCACCAGAATATTCAATTTCCTGCGTTCGAGTCCTGGTTCCTGTGAAGGAGGTTTCCTTCGCCGCACGACCCGTACGAGTCGCCAATCGTCAGGGCCAAACGCCGATACCTGCCAGCCGGAGTCAACCCGCCTGGACGCTTATTCCCGTAGACGTACCTCCGTTCCAGCCGTACGCCGCCGCCATCCCGGTTGCGGATCCAAGGCGCTCCAGGTACCCGGAAAGAGAAATCAGACAGCGGAATCAAGCCTTCGCAAGGTAAGTTTAGT
This sequence comes from Xylocopa sonorina, assembly GCF_050948175.1. NCBI lineage: Eukaryota > Metazoa > Arthropoda > Insecta > Hymenoptera > Apidae > Xylocopa > Xylocopa sonorina. The sequence goes on along the minus strand of NW_027490399.1, from coordinate 88,068 downwards.
GTTAATTACCGTTTTATCGAGTCCGAAACGCCAACGAACCCGGTCCGGACGCAAATCGCGTTATTTTCGGGAACGGTTACGACTTTGTGCCACCGTTGCGAGCGCAACCGCACCTCGGGACGTGACACTAGGAAATAGCGTCTGCAGATGTCTAGGTATCGTAGCGATAGAGTTCTAGTGCTTCTTAAAACGCGATATCGCATCTCATTTCTATGTTTCATGGTAAGATATAATATGATTTGCGAAGTGTTATGTATTCCTCGTCTACACTTCAAATGAATGTAAATGCGACACTTCCATGCAAGAAAATAGTGTTTCCAGATGTCTACCTATCGTAGCAATAGAGTTCTAATGCTTCTTAGAACGCGATATCGCATCTCATTTCTATGTTTCATGGTAAGATATAATATGATTTGCGAAGTGTTATGTATTCCTCGTCTACACTTCAAATGAATGTAAATGCGACACTTCCTTGCAAAGGAATAGCGTCTGCAGATGTCTAGGTATCGTAGCGATAGAGTTCTAATGCTTCTTAAAACGCGATATCGCATCTCATTTCTATGTTTCATGGTAAGATATAATATGATTTGCTAAGTGTTATGTATTCCTCGTCTACACTTCAAATGAATGTAAATGCGACACTTCCTTGCAAGGAAATAGCGTTTGCAGATGTCTACCTATCGTAGCAATACAGTTCTTATGACACTTAAAACGCGATATCGCATCTCAATTCTATGTTTCATGGTAAGATATAATATGATTTGCGAAGTGTCATGTAATCCTCGTCTACACTTCAAATGAATGTGAATGCGACACTTCCTCGCTAGGAAATAGCGTTTGCAGATGTCTACGTATCGTAGCAATAGAGTTCAGATGATTCTTAAAACGCGATATCGCATCTCATTTCTATGTTTCATGGTAAGATATAACATGATTTGCGAAGTGTTATGTATTCCTCGTCTACACTTCAAATGAATGTGAATGCGATACTTCCTCGCTTGGAAATAGCGCTTGCAGATGTTTACCTATCAAAGCAATAGAGTTCTAATGCTTCTTAAAACGCGATATCGCATCTCATTTCTATGTTTCATGGTAAGATATAATATGATTTGCGAAGTGTTATGTATTCCTTTTCTGCACTTCAAATGAATGTAAATGAGACACTTCCTTGCAAGGAAATAGCGTTTGCAGATGTCTACGTATCGTAGCAATAGAGTTCTTAGGATTCTTAAAACGCGATATCGCATCTCATTTCTATGTTTCATGGTAAGATATAATATGACTTGCGAAGTGTTATGTATTCCTCATCTACACTTCAAATGAATGTAAATGCGACACTTCCTTGCAAGGAAATAGCGTTTGCAGATGTCTACCTATCGTAGCAATAGAGTTCTAATGCTTCTTAAAACGCGATATCGCATCTCATTTCTATGTTTCATGGTAAGATATAATATGATTTGCGAAGTGTTATGCATTCCTCGACTACGATTCAAGTGAATGTAAATGCGACGCTTCCTTGCAAAGAAATAGCGTTTGCAAATGTCTACGTATCGTAGCAATAGAGTTCTTATGATTCTTAAAACGCGATATCGCATCTCATTTCTATGTTTCATGGTAAGATATAATATGATTTGCGATGTGCCATGTATTCCTCGTCTACATTTCAAATGAATGTGAATGCGACACTTCCTCGCTAGCAAATAGCGTTTGCAGATGTCTACGTATCGTAGCAATAGAGTTCATATGATTCTTAAAATGCGATATCGCATCTCATTTCTATGTTTCATGGTAAGATATAATATGATTTGCGAAGTGTTATGTATTCCTCGTCTACACTTCAAAGGAATGTGAATGCGACACTTCCTCGCTAGGAAATAGCGTTTGCAGATGTCTACGTATCGTAGCAATAGATATGTAATGCTTCTTAAAACGCGATATCGCATCTCATTTCTACGTTTCATGGTAAGATATAATATGATTTGCGAAGTGTCATGTATTCCTCGTCTACTATTCAAATGAGTGTAAATGCGTCACTTCCTAGCAAGGAAATAGCGTTTGCAAATGTCTACGTATCGTAGCTATAGAGTTCTAATGCTTCTTAAAACGCGATATCGCATCACATTTCTATGTTTCATGGTAAGATATAATATGATTTGCGAAGTGTTATGCATTCCTCGTCTACGATACAAATGAATGTAAATGCGACACTTCCTTGCAAGGAAGTAGCGATTGCAGATATCTACGTATCGAAGCAATAGAGTTCAAATGCTTCTTAAAATGAGATATTGCATCTCATATCTATGTTTCATGATAAGATATAATATACATTGCGAAGTGTTATGCATTCCTCGAGTACGATTCAAGTGAATGTAAATGCGACACTTCCTTGCAAGGAAATAGCGTTTGCAGATGTCTACGTATCGTAGCAATAGAGTTCTTATGATTCTTAAAACGCGATATCGCATTTCATTTCTATGTTTCATGGTAAGATATAATATGATTTGCGAAGTGTCATGTATTCCTCGTCTACACTTCAAATGAATGTAAATGCGACACTTCCTTGAAAGGAAGTAGCGATTGCAGATGTCTACGTATCGAAGCAATAGAGTTCAAATGCTTCTTAGAACGAGATATTGCATCTCATATCTATGTTTCATGATAAGATATAATATACATTGCGAAGTGTTATGCATTCCTCGACTACGATTCAAGTGAATGTAAATGCGACACTTCCTTCCAAGGAAATAGCGTTTGCAGATGTCTACGTATCGTGGCAATAGAGTTCTTATGATTCTTAAAACGTGATATCGCATCTCATTTCTATGTTTCATGGTAAGATATAATATGATTTGCGAAGTGTCATGTATTCCTCGTCTACACTTCAAATGAATGTGAATGCGACACTTCCTCGCTAGGAAATAGCGTTTGCAGATGCCTACGTATCGTAGCAATAGAGTTCATATGATTCTTAGAACGCGATATCGCATCTCATTTCTATGTTTCATGGTAAGATATAACATGATTTGCGAAGTGTTATGTATTCCTCGTCTACACTTCAAATGAATGTGAATGCGATACTTCCTCGCTACTAAATAGCGTTTGCAGATGTCTACGTATCGTAGCAATAGCTTTCTAATGCTTCTTAAAACGCGATATCGCATCTCATTTCTATGTTTCATGATAAGATATAATATACATTGCGAAGTGTTATGCATTCCTCGAGTACGATTCAAGTGAATGTAAATGCGACACTTCCTTGCAAGGAAATAGCGTTTGCAGATGTCTACGTATCGTAGCAATAGAGTTCTTATGATTCTTAAAACGCGATATCGCATTTCATTTCTATGTTTCATGGTAAGATATAATATGATTTGCGAAGTGTCATGTATTCCTCGTCTACACTTCAAATGAATGTAAATGCGACACTTCCTTGAAAGGAAATAGCGATTGCAGATGTCTACGTATCGAAGCAATATAGTTCAAATGCTTCTTAAAACGAGATATTGCATCTCATATCTATGTTTCATGATAAGATATAATATACATTGCGAAGTGTTATGCATTCCTCGTCTACGATTCAAATGAATGTAAATGCGACACTTCCTTGCAAGGAAATAGCGTTTGCAGATGTCTACGTATCGTAGCAATAGAGTTCAGATGATTCTTAAAACGCGATATCGCATCTCATTTCTATGTTTCATGGTAAGATATAACATGATTTGCGAAGTGTTATGTATTCCTCGTCTACACTTCAAATGAATGTGAATGCGATACTTCCTCGCTTGGAAATAGCGCTTGCAGATGTTTACCTATCAAAGCAATAGAGTTCTAATGCTTCTTAAAACGCGATATCGCATCTCATTTCTATGTTTCATGGTAAGATATAATATGATTTGCGAAGTGTTATGTATTCCTTTTCTGCACTTCAAATGAATGTAAATGAGACACTTCCTTGCAAGGAAATAGCGTTTGCAGATGTCTACGTATCGTAGCAATAGAGTTCTTAGGATTCTTAAAAACGCGATATCGCATCTCATTTCTATGTTTCATGGTAAGATATAATATGACTTGCGAAGTGTTATGTATTCCTCATCTACACTTCAAATGAATGTAAATGCGACACTTCCTTGCAAGGAAATAGCGTTTGCAGATGTCTACCTATCGTAGCAATAGAGTTCTAATGCTTCTTAAAACGCGATATCGCATCTCATTTCTATGTTTCATGGTAAGATATAATATGATTTGCGAAGTGTTATGCATTCCTCGACTACGATTCAAGTGAATGTAAATGCGACGCTTCCTTGCAAAGAAATAGCGTTTGCAAATGTCTACGTATCGTAGCAATAGAGTTCTTATGATTCTTAAAACGCGATATCGCATCTCATTTCTATGTTTCATGGTAAGATATAATATGATTTGCGATGTGCCATGTATTCCTCGTCTACATTTCAAATGAATGTGAATGCGACACTTCCTCGCTAGCAAATAGCGTTTGCAGATGTCTACGTATCGTAGCAATAGAGTTCATATGATTCTTAAAATGCGATATCGCATCTCATTTCTATGTTTCATGGTAAGATATAATATGATTTGCGAAGTGTTATGTATTCCTCGTCTACACTTCAAAGGAATGTGAATGCGACACTTCCTCGCTAGGAAATAGCGTTTGCAGATGTCTACGTATCGTAGCAATAGAGTTCTTAGGATTCTTAAAACGCGATATCGCATCTCATTTCTATGTTTCATGGTAAGATATAATATGACTTGCGAAGTGTTATGTATTCCTCATCTACACTTCAAATGAATGTAAATGCGACACTTCCTTGCAAGGAAGTAGCGATTGCAGATATCTACGTATCGAAGCAATAGAGTTCAAATGCTTCTTAAAATGAGATATTGCATCTCATATCTATGTTTCATGATAAGATATAATATACATTGCGAAGTGTTATGCATTCCTCGAGTACGATTCAAGTGAATGTAAATGCGACACTTCCTTGCAAGGAAATAGCGTTTGCAGATGTCTACGTATCGTAGCAATAGAGTTCTTATGATTCTTAAAACGCGATATCGCATTTCATTTCTATGTTTCATGGTAAGATATAATATGATTTGCGAAGTGTCATGTATTCCTCGTCTACACTTCAAATGAATGTAAATGCGACACTTCCTTGAAAGGAAATAGCGATTGCAGATGTCTACGTATCGAAGCAATATAGTTCAAATGCTTCTTAAAACGAGATATTGCATCTCATATCTATGTTTCATGATAAGATATAATATACATTGCGAAGTGTTATGCATTCCTCGTCTACGATTCAAATGAATGTAAATGCGACACTTCCTTGCAAGGAAATAGCGTTTGCAGATGTCTACGTATCGTAGCAATAGAGTTCATATGATTCTTAAAACGCGATATCGCATCTCATTTCTATGTTTCATGGTAAGATATAATATACATTGCGAAGTGTTATGCATTCCTCGTCTACGATTCAAATGAATGTAAATGCGACACTTCCTTGCAAGGAAATAGCGTTTGCAGATGTCTACGTATCGTAGCAATAGAGTTCATATGATTCTTAAAACGCGATATCGCATCTCATTTCTATGTTTCATGGTAAGATATAATATGATTTGCGAAGTGTCATGTATTCCTCGTCTACACTTCAAATGAATGTGAATGCGACACTTCCTCGCTAGGAAATAGCGTTTGCAGATGTCTACGTATCGTAGCAATAGAGTTCAGATGATTCTTAAAACGCGATATCGCATCTCATTTCTATGTTTCATGGTAAGATGTAATATGATTTGCGAAGTGTTATGTATTCCTCGTCTACACTTCAAAAGAATGTAAATGCGACACTTCCTTGAAAGGAAGTAGCGATTGCAGATGTCTACGTATCGAAGCAATAGAGTTCAAATGCTTCTTAGAACGAGATATTGCATCTCATATCTATGTTTCATGATAAGATATAATATACATTGCGAAGTGTTATGCATTCCTCGACTACGATTCAAGTGAATGTAAATGCGACACTTCCTTCCAAGGAAATGGCGTTTGCAGATGTCTACGTATCGTGGCAATAGAGTTCTTATGATTCTTAAAACGTGATATCGCATCTCATTTCTATGTTTCATGGTAAGATGTAATATGATTTGCGAAGTGTTATGTATTCCTCGTCTACACTTCAAATGAATGTAAATGCGACACTTCCTTGCAAGGAAGTAGTGATTGCAGATGTCTACGTATCGAAGCAATAGAGTTCAAATGCTTCTTAAAACGAGATATTGCATCTCATATCTATGTTTCATGATAAGATATAATATACATTGCGAAGTGTTATGCATTCCTCGTCTACGATTCAAATGAATGTAAATGCGACACTTCCTTGCAAGGAAATAGCGTTTGCAGATGTCTACGTATCGTAGCAATAGAGTTCTCATGATTCTTAAAAAGCGATATCGCATCTCATTTCTATGTTTCATGGTAAGATATAATATGATTTGCGAAGTGTCATGTATTCCTCGTCTACACTTCAAATGAATGTGAATGCGACACTTCCTCGCTAGGAAATAGCGTTTGCAGATGTCTACGTATCGTAGCAATAGAGTTCAGATGATTCTTAAAACGCGATATCGCATCTCATTTCTATGTTTCATGGTAAGATGTAATATGATTTGCGAAGTGTTATGCATTCCTCGTCTACGATACAAATGAATGTAAATGCGACACTTCCTTGCAAGGAAGTAGCGATTGCAGATATCTACGTATCGAAGCAATAGAGTTCAAATGCTTCTTAAAACGAGATATTGCATCTCATATCTATGTTTCATGATAAGATATAATATACATTGCGAAGTGTTATGCATTCCTCGTCTACGATTCAAATGAATGTAAATGCGACACTTCCTTGCAAGGAAATAGCGTTTGCAGATGTCTACGTATCGTAGCAATAGAGTTCATATGATTCTTAAAAACGCGATATCGCATCTCATTTCTATGTTTCATGGTAAGATATAATATGATTTGCGAAGTGTCATGTATTCCTCGTCTACACTTCAAATGAATGTGAATGCGACACTTCCTCGCTAGGAAATAGCGTTTGCAGATGTCTACGTATCGTAGCAATAGAGTTCAGATGATTCTTAAAACGCGATATCGCATCTCATTTCTATGTTTCATGGTAAGATATAACATGATTTGCGAAGTGTTATGTATTCCTCGTCTACACTTCAAATGAATGTGAGTGCGATACTTCCTCGCTTGGAAATAGCGCTTGCAGATGTTTACCTATCAAAGCAATAGAGTTCTAATGCTTCTTAAAACGCGATATCGCATCTCATTTCTATGTTTCATGGGTAAGATATAATATGATTTGCGAAGTGTTATGTATTCCTTTCTGCACTTCAAATGAATGTAAATGAGACACTTCCTTGCAAGGAAATAGCGTTTGGAGATGTCTACGTATCGTAGCAATAGAGTTCTTAGGATTCTTAAAACGCGATATCGCATCTCATTTCTATGTTTCATGGTAAGATATAATATGACTTGCGAAGTGTTATGTATTCCTCATCTACACTTCAAATGAATGTAAATGCGACACTTCCTTGCAAGGAAATAGCGTTTGCAGATGTCTACCTATCGTAGCAATAGAGTTCTAATGCTTCTTAAAACGCGATATCGCATCTCATTTCTATGTTTCATGGTAAGATATAATATGATTTGCGAAGTGTTATGCATTCCTCGACTACGATTCAAGTGAATGTAAATGCGACGCTTCCTTGCAAAGAAATAGCGTTTGCAAATGTCTACGTATCGTAGCAATAGAGTTCTTATGATTCTTAAAACGCGATATCGCATCTCATTTCTATGTTTCATGGTAAGATATAATATGATTTGCGATGTGCCATGTATTCCTCGTCTACATTTCAAATGAATGTGAATGCGACACTTCCTCGCTAGCAAATAGCGTTTGCAGATGTCTACGTATCGTAGCAATAGAGTTCATATGATTCTTAAAATGCGATATCGCATCTCATTTCTATGTTTCATGGTAAGATATAATATGATTTGCGAAGTGTTATGTATTCCTCGTCTACACTTCAAAGGAATGTGAATGCGACACTTCCTCGCTAGGAAATAGCGTTTGCAGATGTCTACGTATCGTAGCAATAGATATGTAATGCTTCTTAAAACGCGATATCGCATCTCATTTCTACGTTTCATGGTAAGATATAATATGATTTGCGAAGTGTCCATGTATTCCTCGTCTACTATTCAAATGAGTGTAAATGCGTCACTTCCTAGCAAGGAAATAGCGTTTGCAAATGTCTACGTATCGTAGCTATAGAGTTCTAATGCTTCTTAAAACGCGATATCGCATCTCATTTCTATGTTTCATGGTAAGATATAATATGATTTGCGAAGTGTTATGCATTCCTCGTCTACGATACAAATGAATGTAAATGCGACACTTCCTTGCAAGGAAGTAGCGATTGCAGATATCTACGTATCGAAGCAATAGAGTTCAAATGCTTCTTAAAATGAGATATTGCATCTCATATCTATGTTTCATGATAAGATATAATATACATTGCGAAGTGTTATGCATTCCTCGAGTACGATTCAAGTGAATGTAAATGCGACACTTCCTTGCAAGGAAATAGCGTTTGCAGATGTCTACGTATCGTAGCAATAGAGTTCTTATGATTCTTAAAACGCGATATCGCATTTCATTTCTATGTTTCATGGTAAGATATAATATGATTTGCGAAGTGTCATGTATTCCTCGTCTACACTTCAAATGAATGTAAATGCGACACTTCCTTGAAAGGAAGTAGCGATTGCAGATGTCTACGTATCGAAGCAATAGAGTTCAAATGCTTCTTAGAACGAGATATTGCATCTCATATCTATGTTTCATGATAAGATATAATATACATTGCGAAGTGTTATGCATTCCTCGACTACGATTCAAGTGAATGTAAATGCGACACTTCCTTCCAAGGAAATAGCGTTTGCAGATGTCTACGTATCGTGGCAATAGAGTTCTTATGATTCTTAAAACGTGATATCGCATCTCATTTCTATGTTTCATGGTAAGATATAATATGATTTGCGAAGTGTCATGTATTCCTCGTCTACACTTCAAATGAATGTGAATGCGACACTTCCTCGCTAGGAAATAGCGTTTGCAGATGCCTACGTATCGTAGCAATAGAGTTCATATGATTCTTAGAACGCGATATCGCATCTCATTTCTATGTTTCATGGTAAGATATAACATGATTTGCGAAGTGTTATGTATTCCTCGTCTACACTTCAAATGAATGTGAATGCGATACTTCCTCGCTACTAAATAGCGTTTGCAGATGTCTACGTATCGTAGCAATAGCTTTCTAATGCTTCTTAAAACGCGATATCGCATCTCATTTCTATGTTTCATGATAAGATATAATATACATTGCGAAGTGTTATGCATTCCTCGAGTACGATTCAAGTGAATGTAAATGCGACACTTCCTTGCAAGGAAATAGCGTTTGCAGATGTCTACGTATCGTAGCAATAGAGTTCTTATGATTCTTAAAACGCGATATCGCATTTCATTTCTATGTTTCATGGTAAGATATAATATGATTTGCGAAGTGTCATGTATTCCTCGTCTACACTTCAAATGAATGTAAATGCGACACTTCCTTGAAAGGAAATAGCGATTGCAGATGTCTACGTATCGAAGCAATATAGTTCAAATGCTTCTTAAAACGAGATATTGCATCTCATATCTATGTTTCATGATAAGATATAATATACATTGCGAAGTGTTATGCATTCCTCGTCTACGATTCAAATGAATGTAAATGCGACACTTCCTTGCAAGGAAATAGCGTTTGCAGATGTCTACGTATCGTAGCAATAGAGTTCATATGATTCTTAAAACCCGATATCGCATCTCATTTCTATGTTTCATGGTAAGATATAATATGATTTGCGAAGTGTCATGTATTCCTCGTCTACACTTCAAATGAATGTGAATGCGACACTTCCTCGCTAGGAAATAGCGTTTGCAGATGTCTACGTATCGTAGCAATAGAGTTCAGATGATTCTTAAAACGCGATATCGCATCTCATTTCTGTTTCATGGTAAGATATAACATGATTTGCGAAGTGTTATGTATTCCTCGTCTACACTTCAAATGAATGTGAATGCGATACTTCCTCGCTTGGAAATAGCGCTTGCAGATGTTTACCTATCAAAGCAATAGAGTTCTAATGCTTCTTAAAACGCGATATCGCATCTCATTTCTATGTTTCATGGTAAGATATAATATGATTTGCGAAGTGTCATGTATTCCTCGTCTACACTTCAAATGAATGTGAATGCGACACTTCCTCGCTAGGAAATAGCGTTTGCAGATGTCTACGTATCGTAGCAATAGAGTTCAGATGATTCTTAAAACGCGATATCGCATCTCATTTCTATGTTTCATGGTAAGATATAACATGATTTGCGAAGTGTTATGTATTCCTCGTCTACACTTCAAATGAATGTGAATGCGATACTTCCTCGCTTGGAAATAGCGCTTGCAGATGTTTACCTATCAAAGCAATAGAGTTCTAATGCTTCTTAAAACGCGATATCGCATCTCATTTCTATGTTTCATGGTAAGATATAATATGATTTGCGAAGTGTTATGTATTCCTTTTCTGCACTTCAAATGAATGTAAATGAGACACTTCCTTGCAAGGAAATAGCGTTTGCAGATGTCTACGTATCGTAGCAATAGAGTTCTTAGGATTCTTAAAACGCGATATCGCATCTCATTTCTATGTTTCATGGTAAGATATAATATGACTTGCGAAGTGTTATGTATTCCTCATCTACACTTCAAATGAATGTAAATGCGACACTTCCTTGCAAGGAAATAGCGTTTGCAGATGTCTACCTATCGTAGCAATAGAGTTCTAATGCTTCTTAAAACGCGATATCGCATCTCATTTCTATGTTTCATGGTAAGATATAATATGATTTGCGAAGTGTTATGCATTCCTCGACTACGATTCAAGTGAATGTAAATGCGACGCTTCCTTGCAAAGAAATAGCGTTTGCAAATGTCTACGTATCGTAGCAATAGAGTTCTTATGATTCTTAAAACGCGATATCGCATCTCATTTCTATGTTTCATGGTAAGATATAATATGATTTGCGATGTGCCATGTATTCCTCGTCTACGTTTCAAATGAATGTGAATGCGACACTTCCTCGCTAGCAAATAGCGTTTGCAGATGTCTACGTATCGTAGCAATAGAGTTCATATGATTCTTAAAATGCGATATCGCATCTCATTTCTATGTTTCATGGTAAGATATAATATGATTTGCGAAGTGTTATGTATTCCTCGTCTACACTTCAAAGGAATGTGAATGCGACACTTCCTCGCTAGGAAATAGCGTTTGCAGATGTCTACGTATCGTAGCAATAGATATGTAATGCTTCTTAAAACGCGATATCGCATCTCATTTCTACGTTTCATGGTAAGATATAATATGATTTGCGAAGTGTCATGTATTCCTCGTCTACTATTCAAATGAGTGTAAATGCGTCACTTCCTAGCAAGGAAATAGCGTTTGCAAATGTCTACGTATCGTAGCTATAGAGTTCTAATGCTTCTTAAAACGCGATATCGCATCTCATTTCTATGTTTCATGGTAAGATATAATATGATTTGCGAAGTGTTATGCATTCCTCGTCTACGATACAAATGAATGTAAATGCGACACTTCCTTGCAAGGAAGTAGCGATTGCAGATATCTACGTATCGAAGCAATAGAGTTCAAATGCTTCTTAAAATGAGATATTGCATCTCATATCTATGTTTCATGATAAGATATAATATACATTGCGAAGTGTTATGCATTCCTCGAGTACGATTCAAGTGAATGTAAATGCGACACTTCCTTGCAAGGAAATAGCGTTTGCAGATGTCTACGTATCGTAGCAATAGAGTTCTTATGATTCTTAAAACGCGATATCGCATTTCATTTCTATGTTTCATGGTAAGATATAATATGATTTGCGAAGTGTCATGTATTCCTCGTCTACACTTCAAATGAATGTAAATGCGACACTTCCTTGAAAGGAAATAGCGATTGCAGATGTCTACGTATCGAAGCAATATAGTTCAAATGCTTCTTAAAACGAGATATTGCATCTCATATCTATGTTTCATGATAAGATATAATATACATTGCGAAGTGTTATGCATTCCTCGTCTACGATTCAAATGAATGTAAATGCGACACTTCCTTGCAAGGAAATAGCGTTTGCAGATGTCTACGTATCGTAGCAATAGAGTTCATATGATTCTTAAAACGCGATATCGCATCTCATTTCTATGTTTCATGGTAAGATATAATATACATTGCGAAGTGTTATGCATTCCTCGTCTACGATTCAAATGAATGTAAATGCGACACTTCCTTGCAAGGAAATAGCGTTTGCAGATGTCTACGTATCGTAGCAATAGAGTTCATATGATTCTTAAAACGCGATATCGCATCTCATTTCTATGTTTCATGGTAAGATATAATATGATTTGCGAAGTGTCATGTATTCCTCGTCTACACTTCAAATGAATGTGAATGCGACACTTCCTCGCTAGGAAATAGCGTTTGCAGATGTCTACGTATCGTAGCAATAGAGTTCAGATGATTCTTAAAACGCGATATCGCATCTCATTTCTATGTTTCATGGTAAGATGTAATATGATTTGCGAAGTGTTATGTATTCCTCGTCTACACTTCAAAAGAATGTAAATGCGACACTTCCTTGAAAGGAAGTAGCGATTGCAGATGTCTACGTATCGAAGCAATAGAGTTCAAATGCTTCTTAGAACGAGATATTGCATCTCATATCTATGTTTCATGATAAGATATAATATACATTGCGAAGTGTTATGCATTCCTCGACTACGATTCAAGTGAATGTAAATGCGACACTTCCTTCCAAGGAAATGGCGTTTGCAGATGTCTACGTATCGTGGCAATAGAGTTCTTATGATTCTTAAAACGTGATATCGCATCTCATTTCTATGTTTCATGGTAAGATGTAATATGATTTGCGAAGTGTTATGTATTCCTCGTCTACACTTCAAATGAATGTAAATGCGACACTTCCTTGCAAGGAAGTAGTGATTGCAGATGTCTACGTATCGAAGCAATAGAGTTCAAATGCTTCTTAAAACGAGATATTGCATCTCATATCTATGTTTCATGATAAGATATAATATACATTGCGAAGTGTTATGCATTCCTCGTCTACGATTCAAATGAATGTAAATGCGACACTTCCTTGCAAGGAAATAGCGTTTGCAGATGTCTACGTATCGTAGCAATAGAGTTCTCATGATTCTTAAAAAGCGATATCGCATCTCATTTCTATGTTTCATGGTAAGATATAATATGATTTGCGAAGTGTCATGTATTCCTCGTCTACACTTCAAATGAATGTGAATGCGACACTTCCTCGCTAGGAAATAGCGTTTGCAGATGTCTACGTATCGTAGCAATAGAGTTCAGATGATTCTTAAAACGCGATATCGCATCTCATTTCTATGTTTCATGGTAAGATGTAATATGATTTGCGAAGTGTTATGCATTCCTCGTCTACGATACAAATGAATGTAAATGCGACACTTCCTTGCAAGGAAGTAGCGATTGCAGATATCTACGTATCGAAGCAATAGAGTTCAAATGCTTCTTAAAACGAGATATTGCATCTCATATCTATGTTTCATGATAAGATATAATATACATTGCGAAGTGTTATGCATTCCTCGTCTACGATTCAAATGAATGTAAATGCGACACTTCCTTGCAAGGAAATAGCGTTTGCAGATGTCTACGTATCGTAGCAATAGAGTTCATATGATTCTTAAAACGCGATATCGCATCTCATTTCTATGTTTCATGGTAAGATATAATATGATTTGCGAAGTGTCATGTATTCCTCGTCTACACTTCAAATGAATGTGAATGCGACACTTCCTCGCTAGGAAATAGCGTTTGCAGATGTCTACGTATCGTAGCAATAGAGTTCAGATGATTCTTAAAACGCGATATCGCATCTCATTTCTATGTTTCATGGTAAGATGTAATATGATTTGCGAAGTGTTATGTATTCCTCGTCTACACTTCAAAAGAATGTAAATGCGAAACTTCCTTGAAAGGAAGTAGCGATTGCAGATGTCTACGTATCGAAGCAATAGAGTTCAAATGCTTCTTAGAACGAGATATTGCATCTCATATCTATGTTTCATGATAAGATATAATATACATTGCGAAGTGTTATGCATTCCTCGACTACGATTCAAGTGAATGTAAATGCGACACTTCCTTCCAAGGAAATAGCGTTTGCAGATGTCTACGTATCGTGGCAATAGAGTTCTTATGATTCTTAAAACGTGATATCGCATCTCATTTCTATGTTTCATGGTAAGATATAATATGATTTGCGAAGTGTCATGTATTCCTCGTCTACACTTCAAATGAATGTGAATGCGACACTTCCTCGCTAGGAAATAGCGTTTGCAGATGCCTACGTATCGTAGCAATAGAGTTCATATGATTCTTAGAACGCGATATCGCATCTCATTTCTATGTTTCATGGTAAGATATAACATGATTTGCGAAGTGTTATGTATTCCTCGTCTACACTTCAAATGAATGTGAATGCGATACTTCCTCGCTACTAAATAGCGTTTGCAGATGTCTACGTATCGTAGCAATAGCTTTCTAATGCTTCTTAAAACGCGATATCGCATCTCATTTCTATGTTTCATGGTAAGATATAATATGATTTGCGAAGTGTCATGTATTTCTCGTCTACACTTCAAATGAATGTAAATGCGACACTTCCATGCTAGGAAATAGCGTCTGCAGATGTCTAGGTATCGTAGCGATAGAGTTCTAATGCTTCTTTAAACGCGATATCGCATCTCATTTCTATGTTTCATGGTAAGATGTAATATGATTTGCGAAGTGTTATGTATTCCTCGTCTACACTTCAAATGAATGTAAATGCGACACTTCCTTGCAAGGAAGTAGTGATTGCAGATGTCTACGTATCGAAGCAATAGAGTTCAAATGCTTCTTAAAAGGAGATATTGCATCTCATATCTATGTTTCATGATAAGATATAATATACATTGCGAAGTGTTATGCATTCCTCGTCTACGATTCAAATGAATGTAAATGCGACACTTCCTTGCAAGGAAATAGCGTTTGCAGATGTCTACGTATCGTAGCAATAGAGTTCTCATGATTCTTAAAAAGCGATATCGCATCTCATTTCTATGTTTCATGGTAAGATATAATATGATTTGCGAAGTGTCATGTATTCCTCGTCTACACTTCAAATGAATGTAAATGCGACACTTCCTTGAAAGGAAATAGCGATTGCAGATGTCTACGTATCGAAGCAATATAGTTCAAATGCTTCTTAAAACGAGATATTGCATCTCATATCTATGTTTCATGATAAGATATAATATACATTGCGAAGTGTTATGCATTCCTCGACTACGATTCAAATGAATGTAAATGCGACACTTCCTTGCAAGGAAATAGCGTTTGCAGATGTCTACGTATCGTAGCAATAGAGTTCATATGATTCTTAAAACGCGATATCGCATCTCATTTCTATGTTTCATGGTAAGATATAATATGATTTGCGAAGTGTCATGTATTCCTCGTCTACACTTCAAATGAATGTGAATGCGACACTTCCTCGCTAGGAAATAGCGTTTGCAGATGTCTACGTATCGTAGCAATAGAGTTCAGATGATTCTTAAAACGCGATATCGCATCTCATTTCTATGTTTCATGGTAAGATGTAATATGATTTGCGAAGTGTTATGTATTCCTCGTCTACACTTCAAATGAATGTAAATGCGACACTTCCTTGAAAGGAAGTAGCGATTGCAGATGTCTACGTATCGAAGCAATAGAGTTCAAATGCTTCTTAGAACGAGATATTGCATCTCATATCTATGTTTCATGATAAGATATAATGTACATTGCGAAGTGTTATGCATTCCTCGACTACGATTCAAGTGAATGTAAATGCGACACTTCCTTGCAAGGAAATAGCGTTTGCAGATGTCTACGTATCGTGGCAATAGTGTTCTTATGATTCTTAAAACGTGATATCGCATCTCATTTCTATGTTTCATGGTAAGATATAATATGATTTGCGAAGTGTCATGTATTCCTCGTCTACACTTCAAATGAATGTGAATGCGACACTTCCTCGCTAGGAAATAGCGTTTGCAGATGCCTACGTATCGTAGCAATAGAGTTCATATGATTCTTAGAACGCGATATCGCATCTCATTTCTATGTTTCATGGTAAGATATAACATGATTTGCGAAGTGTTATGTATTCCTCGTCTACACTTCAAATGAATGTGAATGCGATACTTCCTCGCTACTAAATAGCGTTTGCAGATGTCTACGTATCGTAGCAATAGCTTTCTAATGCTTCTTAAAACGCGATATCGCATTTCATTTCTATGTTTCATGGTAAGATATAATATGATTTGCGAAGTGTCATGTATTCCTCGTCCACACTTCAAATGAATGTGAATGCGACACTTCCTCGCTAGGAAATAGCGTTTGCAGATGTCTACGTATCGTAGCAATAGAGTTCATATGATTCTTAGAACGCGATATCGCATCTCATTTCTATGTTTCATGGTAAGATATAACATGATTTACGAAGTGTTATGTATTCCTCGTCTACACTTCAAATGAATGTAAATGCGATACTTCCTCGCTACTAAATAGCGTTTGCAGATGTCTACGTATCGTAGCAATAGCTTTCTAATGCTTCTTAAAACGCGATATCGTATCTCATTTCTATGTTTCATGGTAAGATATAATATGATTTCCGAAGTGTCATGTATTCCTCGTCTACACTTCAAATGAATGTAAATCCGACACTTCCTTGCTAGGAAATAGCGTCTGCAGATGTCTAGGTATCGTAGCAATAGAGTTCAAACGCTTCTTAAAACTAGATATTGCATCTCATATCTATGTTTCATGATAAGATATAATATTCATTGCGAAGTGTTATGCATTCCTCGGCTACGATTCAAATGAATGTAAATGCGACACTTCCTTGCAAGGAAATAGCGTTTGCAGATGTCTACGTATCGTAGCAATAGAGTTCTTATGATTCTTAAAACGTGATATCGCATCTCATTTCTATGTTTCATGGTAAGATATAATATGATTTGCGAAGTGTCATGTATTCCTCGTTTACACTTCAAATGTATGTGAATGCGACACTTCCTCGCTAGGAAATAGCGTTTGCAGATGTCTAGGTATCGTAGCAATAGAGTTCAAACGCTTCTTAAAACTAGATATTGCATCTCATATCTATGTTTCATGATAAGATATAATATTCATTGCGAAGTGTTATGCATTCCTCGGCTACGATTCAAATGAATGTAAATGCGACACTTCCTTGCAAGGAAATAGCGTTTGCAGATGTCTACGTATCTTAGCAATAGAGTTCTTATGATTCTTAAAACGCGATATCGCATCTCATTTCTATGTTTCATGGTAAGATATAACATGATTTGCGAAGTGTTATGTATTCCTCGTCTACACTTCAAATGAATGTGAATGCGATAATTCCTCGCTAGGAAATAGCGTTTGCAGATGTCTACGTATCGTAGCAATAGCTTTCTAATGCTTCTTAAGACGCGATATCGCATCTCATTTCTATGTTTCCTGGTAATATATAATATGATTTGCGAAGTGTCATGTATTCCTCGTCTACGATTCAAATGAATGTAAATGCGACACTTCCTTGCAAGGAAATAGCGTTTGCAGATGTCTACGTATCGTAGCAATAGAGTTCTTATGATTCTTAAAACGCGATATCGCATCTCATTTCTATGTTTCATGGTAAGATATAATATGATTTGCGAAGTGTCATGTATTCCTCGTCTACACTTCAAATGAATGTAAATGTGACACTTCTTTGCAAGGAAGTAGCGATTGCAGATGTCTACGTATCGAAGCAATAGAGTTCAAATGCTTCTTAAAGCGAGATATTGCATCCCATATCTATGTTTCATGATAAGATATAATATACATTGCGAAGTGTTATGCATTCCTCGACTACGATTCAAGTGAATGTAAATGCGACACTTCCTTGCAAGGAAATAGCGTTTGCAGATGTCTACGTATCGTAGCAATAGAGTTCTTATGATTCTTAAAACGCGATATCGCATCTCATTTCTATGTTTCATGGTAAGGTATAATATGATTTGCGAAGTGTCATGTATTCCTCGTCCACACTTCAAATGAATGTGAATGCGACACTTCCTCGCTAGGAAATAGCGTTTGCAGATGTCTACGTATCGTAGCAATAGAGTTCATATGATTCTTAGAACGCGATATCGCATCTCATTTCTATGTTTCATGGTAAGATATAACATGATTTGCGAAGTGTCATGTATTCCTCGTCTACACTTCAAGTGAATGTAAATCCGACACTTCCTTGCTAGGAAATAGCGTCTGCAGATGTCTAGGTATCGTAGCAATAGAGTTCAAACGCTTCTTAAAACTCGATATTGCATCTCATATCTATGTTTCATGATAAGATATAATATTCATTGCGAAGTGTTATGCATTCCTTGTCTACGATTCAAATGAATGTAAATGCGACACTTCCTTGCAAGGAAATAGCGTTTGCAGATGTCTACGTATCGTAGCAATAGTGTTCTTATGATTCTTAAAACGCGATATCGCATCTCGTTTCTATGTTTCATGGTAAGATATAATATGATTTGCGCAGTGTCATGTATTCCTCGTCTACACTTCAAATGAATGTGAATGCGACCCTTCCTCGCTAGGAAATAGCGTTTGCAGATGTCGACGTATCGTGGCAATAGAATTCATATGATTCTTAGAACACGATATCGCATCTCATTTCTATGTTTCATGGTAAGATATAACATGATTTGCGAAGTGTTATGTATTCCTCGTCTACACTTCAAATGAATGTGAATGCGATACTTCCTCGCTAGGAAATAGCGTTTGCAGATGTCTACGTATCGTAGCAATAGCTTTCTAATGCTTCTTAAGACGCGATATCGCATCTCATTTCTATGTTTCCTGGTAAGATATAATATGATTTGCGAAGTGTCATGTATTCCTCGTCTACGATTCAAATGAATGTAAATGCGACACTTCCTTGCTAGGAAATAGCGTCTGCAGATGTCTAGGTATCGTAGCAATAGAGTTCAAACGCTTCTTAAAACTCGATATTGCATCTCATATCTATGTTTCATGATAAGATATAATATTCATTGCGAAGTGTTATGCATTCCTCGACTAGGATTCAAGTGAATGTAAATGCGACACTTCCTTGCAAGGAAATAGCGTTTGCAGATGTCTACGTATCGTAGCAATAGAGTTCTTATGATTCTTAAAACGCGATATCGCATCTCATTTCTATGTTTCATGGTAAGATATAATATGATTTGCGAAGTGTCATGTATTCCTCGTCCACACTTCAAATGAATGTGAATGCGACACTTCCTCGCTAGGAAATAGCGTTTGCAGATGTCTAGGTATCGTAGCAATAGAGTTCATATGATTCTTAGAACGCGATATCGCATCTCATTTCTATGTTTCATGGTAAGATATAACATGATTTGCGAAGTGTCATGTATTCCTCGTCTACACTTCAAGTGAATGTAAATCCGACACTTCCTTGCTAGGAAATAGCGTCTGCAGATGTCTAGGTATCGTAGCAATAGAGTTCAAACGCTTCTTAAAACTCGATATTGCATCTCATATCTATGTTTCATGATAAGATATAATATTCATTGCGAAGTGTTATGCATTCCTCGTCTACGATTCAAATGAATGTAAATGCGACACTTCCTTGCAAGGAAATAGCGTTTGCAGATGTCTACGTATCGTAGCAATAGAGTTCTTATGATTCTTAAAACGCGATATCGCATCTCATTTCTATGTTTCATGGTAAGATATAATATGATTTGCGCAGTGTCATGTATTCCTCGTCTACACTTCAAATGAATGTGAATGCGACCCTTCCTCGCTAGGAAATAGCGTTTGCAGATGTCTACGTATCGTGGCAATAGAATTCATATGATTCTTAGAACGCGATATCGCATCTCATTTCTATGTTTCATGGTAAGATATAACATGATTTGCGAAGTGTTATGTATTCCTCGTCTACACTTCAAATGAATGTGAATGCGATACTTCCTCGCTAGGAAATAGCGTTTGCAGATGTCTACGTATCGTAGCAATAGCTTTCTAATGCTTCTTAAGACGCGATATCGCATCTCATTTCTATGTTTCCTGGTAAGATATAATATGATTTGTGAAGTGTCATGTATTCCTCGTCTACGATTCAAATGAATGTAAATGCGACACTTCCTTGCAAGGAAATAGCGTTTGCAGATGTCTACGTATCGTAGCAATAGAGTTCTAATGCTTCTTAAAACGCGATATCGCATCTCATTTCTATGTTTCATGGTAAGATGTAATATGATTTGCGAAGTGTTATGTATTCCTCGTCTACACTTCAAATGAATGTAAATGCGAAACTTCCTTGCTAGGAAATAGCGTCTGCAGATGTCTAGGTATCGTTGTGATAGAGTTCTAATGCTTCTTAAAACGCGATATCGCACCTCATTTCTATGTTTCATGGTAAGATATAATATGATTTGCGAAGTGTTATGTATTCCTCGTCTACACTTCAAATGAATGTAAATGCGACATTTCCTTGCTAGGAAATAGCGTTTGCAGATGTCTACCTATCGTAGCAATAGGGTTGTAATGCTTCTTAAAACGCGATATCGCATCTCATTTCTATGTTTTATGGTGTGATATAATATGATTTGCGAAGTGTTATGTATTCCTCGTCTACACTTCAAATGAATGTAAATGCGACACTTCCTTGCTAGGAAATAGCGTCTGCAGATGTCTAGGTGTCGTAGCGATAGAGTTCTAATGCTTCTTAATACGCGATATCGCACCTCATTTCTATGTTTCATGGTAAGATATAATATGATTTGCGAAGTGTTATATATTCCTCGTCTACACTTCAAATGAATGTAAATGCGACACATCCTTGCAAGGAAATAGCGTTTGCAGATGTCTACGTATCGTAGCAATAGAGTTCTTATGATTCTCAAAACGCGATATCGCATCTCACTTCAATGTTTCATCGTAAGATATAATATGATTTGCGAAGTGTTATGTATTCCTCGTCTACACTTCAAATGAATGTAAATGCGAAACTTCCTTGCTAGGAAATAGCGTCTGCAGATGTCTAGGTATCGTAGCGATATAGTTCTAATGCTTCTTAAAACGCGATATGGCACCTCATTTCTATATTTCATGGTAAGATACAATATGATTTGCGAAGTGTTATGTATTCCTCGTCTACACTTCAAATGAATGTAAATGCGACATTTCCTTGCTAGGAAATAGCGTTTGCAGATATCTACCTATCATAGCAATAGGGTTCTAATGCTTCTTAAAACGCGATATCGCATCTCATTTCTATGTTTCATGGTGTGATATAATATGATTTGCGAAGTGTTATGTATTCCTCGTCTACACTTCAAATGAATGTAAATGCGACACTTCCTTGAAAGGAAGTAGCGTTTGCAGATGTCTACCTATCGTAGCAGTAGAGTTCTAATGCTTATTAAATCGCGATATCGCATCTCATTTCTATGTTTCATGGTAAGATATAACATAATTTGCGAAGTGTTATGTATTCCTCGTCTAAACTTCAAATGAATGTAAATGCGACACTTCCTTGCAAAGAAATAGTGTTTGCAGATGTCTACGTATCGTAGCCATAGAGTTCTAATGCTTCCTAAAACGCGATATCGCATCTCATTTCCATGTTTCATGGTAAGATATAATATGATTTGCGAAGTGTTATGTATTCCTCGTCTACACTTCAAATGAATGTAAATGCGACATTTCCTTGCTAGGAAATAGCGTTTGCAGATGTCTACCTATCGTAGCAATAGGGTTGTAATGCTTCTTAAAACGCGATATCGCATCTCATTTCTATGTTTTATGGTGTGATATAATATGATTTGCGAAGTGTTATGTATTCCTCGTCTACACTTCAAATGAATGTAAATGCGACACTTCCTTGCTAGGAAATAGCGTCTGCAGATGTCTAGGTATCGTAGCGATAGAGTTCTAATGCTTCTTAATACGCGATATCGCACCTCATTTCTATGTTTCATGGTAAGATATAATATGATTTGCGAAGTGTTATATATTCCTCGTCTACACTTCAAATGAATGTAAATGCGACACATCCTTGCAAGGAAATAGCGTTTGCAGATGTCTACGTATCGTAGCAATAGAGTTCTTATGATTCTCAAAACGCGATATCGCATCTCACTTCAATGTTTCATCGTAAGATATAATATGATTTGCGAAGTGTTATGTATTCCTCGTCTACACTTCAAATGAATGTAAATGCGAAACTTCCTTGCTAGGAAATAGCGTCTGCAGATGTCTAGGTATCGTAGCGATATAGTTCTAATGCTTCTTAAAACGCGATATGGCACCTCATTTCTATATTTCATGGTAAGATACAATATGATTTGCGAAGTGTTATGTATTCCTCGTCTACACTTCAAATGAATGTAAATGCGACATTTCCTTGCTAGGAAATAGCGTTTGCAGATATCTACCTATCATAGCAATAGGGTTCTAATGCTTCTTAAAACGCGATATCGCATCTCATTTCTATGTTTCATGGTGTGATATAATATGATTTGCGAAGTGTTATGTATTCCTCGTCTACACTTCAAATGAATGTAAATGCGACACTTCCTTGAAAGGAAGTAGCGTTTGCAGATGTCTACCTATCGTAGCAGTAGAGTTCTAATGCTTATTAAATCGCGATATCGCATCTCATTTCTATGTTTCATGGTAAGATATAACATAATTTGCGAAGTGTTATGTATTCCTCGTCTAAACTTCAAATGAATGTAAATGCGACACTTCCTTGCAAGGAAATAGTGTTTGCAGATGTCTACGTATCGTAGCCATAGAGTTCTAATGCTTCCTAAAACGCGATATCGCATCTCATTTCCATGTTTCATGGTAAGATATAATATGATTTGCGAAGTGTTATGTATTCCTCGTCTACACGTCAAATGAATGTAAATGCAACACTTCCTTGCAAAGAAGTAGCCTTTTCAGATGTCTACGTATCGTAGCAATAGATCTCTAATGCTTCTTAAAACGCGATAACGCATCTCATTTCTATGTTTCATGGTAAGATATAATATGATTTGCGAAGTGCTATATATTCCTCGTCTACACTTCAAATGAATGTAAATGCGACGCATCCTTGCAAGGAAATAGCGCTTGCAGATGTCTACGTATCGTAGCAATAGAGTTCTTATGATTCTCAAAACGCGATATCGCATCACATTTCTATGTTTCATGGTAAGATAGAATATGATTTGCGAAGTGTTATGTATTCCTCGTCTACACGTCAAATGAATGTAAATGCGACATTTCCTTGCTTGGAAATAGCGTTTGCAGATGTCTACCTATCGTAGCAATAGAGTTCTAATGCTTCTTAAAACGCGATATCGCATCTCATTTCTATGTTTCATGGTAGGATATAATATGATTTGCGAAGTGTTATGTATTCCTCGTCTACACTTCATGTGAATGTAAATGCGACACTTCCTTGCAAGGAAATAGCGTTTGCAGATGTCTACCTATCGTAGCAATAGAGTTCTTATGATTCTCAAAACGCGATATCGCATCTCACTTCTATGTTTCATCGTAAGATATAATATGATTTGCGAAGTGTTATGTATTCCTCGTCTACACTTCAAATGAATGTAAATGCGAAACTTCCTTGCTAGGAAATAGCGTCTGCAGATGTCGAGGTATCGTAGCGGTAGAGTTCTAATGCTTCTTAAAACGCGATATCGCACCTCATTTCTATGTTCCATGGTAAGATATAATATGATTTGCGAAGTGTTATGTATTCCTCGTCTACACTTCAAATTAATGTAAATGCGATACTTCCTTGCAGAGAAATAGCGTTTGCAGATGTCTACGTATCGTAGCAATAGTGTTCTAATGCTTCTTAAAACGCGATATCGCATCTCATTTGCATGTTTCATGGTAAGATATAATATGATTTGCGAAGTGTTATGTATTCCTCGTCTACACTTCATATGAATGTAAATGCGACACTTCCTTGGTAGGAAATAGCGTTTGCAGATGTCTACGTATCGTAGCAATAGTGTTCTTATGATTCTTACAACGCGATATCGTATCTCATTTCTATGTTTCATGGTAAGATATAATATGATTTGCGAAGTGTTATGTATTCCTCGTCTACACTTCAAATGAATGTAAATGCGACACTTCCTTGCTAGGAAATAGCGTCTGCAGATGTCTAGGTATCGTAGCGATAGTGTTCTAATGCTTCTTAATACGCGATATCGCACCTCATTTCTATGTTTCATGGTAAGATATAATATGATTTGCGAAGTGTTATATATTCCTCGTCTACACTTCAAATGAATGTAAATGCGACACATCCTTGCTAGGAAATAGCGTTTGCAGATGTCTACCTATCGTAGCAATAGGGTTCTAATGCTTCTTAAAACGCGATATCGCATCTCATTTCTATGTTTCATGGTAAGATATAATATGATTTGCGAAGTGTTATGTATTCCTCGTCTACACTTCATATGAATGTAAATGCGACACTTCCTTGGTAGGAAATAGCGTTTGCAGATGTCTACGTATCGTAGCAATAGTGTTCTTATGATTCTTACAACGCGATATCGTATCTCATTTCTATGTTTCATGGTAAGATATAATATGATTTGCGAAGTGTTATGTATTCCTCGTCTACACTTCAAATGAATGTAAATGCGACACTTCCTTGCAAGGAAATAGCGTTTGCAAATGTCTACCTATCGTAGCAATAGGGTACTAATGCTTCGTAAAACGCGATATCGCATCTCATTTCTATGTTTCATGGTAAGATATAATATGATTTGCGAAGTGTCATGTATTCCTCGTCTATACTTCAAATGAAAGTAAATGCGACACTTCCTTGCTAGGAAATAGCGTCTGCAGATGTCTAGGTATCGTAGCAATAGAGTTCTAATGCTTCTTAAAACGCGATATCGCACCTCATTTCTATGTTTCTTGGTAAGATATAATATGATTTGCGAAGTGTTATGTATTCCTCGTCTACGCTTCTTATGGATGTTAATGCAACACTTCCTTGCAAGGAAAGAGCGTTTGCAGATGTCTACGTATCGTAGCAATAGAGTTCTTATGATTCTTAAAACGCGATATCGCATCTCAGTTCTATGTTTCATGGTAAGATATAATATGATTTGCGAAGTGTTATCTACTCCTCGTCTACACTTCAAATGAATGTAAATGCGACACTTCCTTGAAAGGAAATAGCGTCTGCAGATGTCTAGGTATCGTAGCGATAGAGTTCTAATGCTTCTCAAAACACAATATCGCATCTCATTTCTATGTTTCATGGTAAGATATAATATGACTTGCGAAGTGTGATGTATTCCACGTCTACACTTCAAATGAATGTAAATGCGACACTTCCTTGAAAGGAAATAGCGTTTCCAGATGTCTACCTATCGTAGCAGTAGAGTTCTAATGCTTATTAAAACGCGATATCGCATCTCATTTCTATGTTTCATGGTAAGATATAACATGATTTGCGAAGTGTTATGTATTCCTCGTCTACACTTCAAATGAATGTAAATGCGACACTTCCTTGAAAGGAAATAGCGTCTGCAGATGTCTAGGTGTCGTAGCGATAGAGTTCTAATGCTTCTCAAAACACAATACCGCATCTCATTTCTATGTTTCATGGTAAGATATAATATGACTTGCGAAGTGTGATGTATTCCACGTCTACACTTCAAACGAATGTAAATGCGACACTTCCTTGAAAGGAAATAGCGTTTCCAGATGTCTACCTATCGTAGCAGTAGAGTTCTAATGCTTATTAAAACGCGATGTCGCATCTCATTTCTATGTTTCATGGTAAGATATAACATGATTTGCGAAGTGTTATGTATTCCTCGTCTACACTTCAAATGAATGTAAATGCGACACTTCCTTGCAAGGAAGTAGCGATTGCAGATGTCTACGTATCGAAGCAATAGAGTTCAAATGCTTCTTAAAACGCGATATCGCATCTCATTTCTATGTTTCATGGTAAGATATAATATGATTTGCGAAGTGCTATGTATTCCTCGTCTACACTTCAAATGAATGTAAATGCGACACTTCCTTGCAAGGAAAGAGCGTTTGCAGATGTCTACGTATCGTAGCAAAGGAGTTCTTATGATTCTTACAACGCGATATCGTATCTCATTTCTATGTTTCATGGTAAGATATAATATGATTTGCGAAGTGTCATGTATTCCTCGTCTACACTTCAAATGAATGTAAATGCGACACTTCCTTGCTAGGAAATAGCGTCTGCAGATGTCTAGGTATCGTAGCGATAGAGTTCTAATGCTTCTTAAAACGCGATATCGCACCTCATTTCTATGTTTCTTGGTAAGATATAATATGATTTGCGAAGTGTTATGTATTCCTCGTCTACACTTCAAATGAATGTAAATGCGACACTTCCTTGCAAAGAAATAGTGTTTGCAGATGTCTACGTATAGTAGCAATAGATTTCTAATGCTTCTTAAAACGCGATATCGCATCTCATTTCTATGTTTCTTGGTAAGATATAATATGATTTGCGAAGTGTTATGTATTCCTCGTCTACACTTCAAATGAATGTAAATGCGACACTTCCTTGCAAAGAAATAGTGTTTGCAGATGTCTACGTATAGTAGCAATAGATTTCTAATGCTTCTTAAAACGCGATATCGCATCTCATTTCCATGTTTCATGGTAAGATATAATATGATTTGCGAAGTGTTATGTATTCCTCGTCTACACTTCAAATGAATGTGAATGCGACACCTCCTCGCTAGGAAATAGCGTTTGCAGATGTCTACGTATCGTAGCAATAGTGTTCTTATGATACTTAAAACGCGATATCGCATCTCATTTCTATGTTTCATGGTAAGATATAATATGATTTGCGAAGTGTCATGTATTCCTCGACTACACTTCAAATGAATGTAAATGCGACACTTCCTTGCAAAGAAATAGCGTTTTCAGATGTCTACGTATCGTAGCAATAAATTTCTAATGCTTCTTAAAACGCGATATCGCATCTCATTTCTATGTTTCATGGTAAGATATAATATGATGTGCGAAGTGTCATGTATTCCTCGTCTACACTTCAAATGAATGTAAATGCGACACTTTCTTGCTAGGAAATAGCGTCTGCAGATGTCTAGGTATCGTAGCAATGGAGTTCAAATGCTTCTTAAAACGCGATAACGCATCTCATTTCTATGTTTCATGGTAAGATATAATATGATTTGCGAAGTGCTATATATTCCTCGTCTACACTTCAAATGAATGTAAATGCGACACATCCTTGCAAGGAAATAGCGCTTGCAGATGTCTACGTATCGTAGCAATAGAGTTCTTATGATTCTCAAAACGCGATATCGCATCACATTTCTATGTTTCATGGTAAGATAGAATATGATTTGCGAAGTGTTATGTATTCCTCGTCTACACGTCAAATGAATGTAAATGCGACACTTCCTTGCAAAGAAGTAGCGTTTTCAGATGTCTACGTATCGTAGCAATAGATCTCTAATGCTTCTTAAAACGCGATATCGCATCTCATTTCTATGTTTCATGGTAGGATATAATATGATTTGCGAAGTGTTATGTATTCCTCGTCTACACTTCAAATGAATGTAAATGCGAAACTTCCTTGCTAGGAAATAGCGTCTGCAGATGTCGAGGTATCGTAGCGGTAGAGTTCTAATGCTTCTTAAAACGCGATATCGCACCTCATTTCTATGTTCCATGGTAAGATATAATATGATTTGCGAAGTGTTATGTATTCCTCGTCTACACTTCAAATTAATGTAAATGCGATACTTCCTTGCAGAGAAATAGCGTTTGCAGATGTCTACGTATCGTAGCAATAGTGTTCTAATGCTTCTTAAAACGCGATATCGCATCTCATTTGCATGTTTCATGGTAAGATATAATATGATTTGCGAAGTGTTATGTATTCCTCGTCTACACTTCATATGAATGTAAATGCGACACTTCCTTGGTAGGAAATAGCGTCTGCAGATGTCTAGGTATCGTAGCGATAGAGTTCTAATGCTTCTTAAAACGCGATATCGCACCTCATTTCTATGTTTCTTGGTAAGATATAATATGATTTGCGAAGTGTTATGTATTCCTCGTCTACACTTCTTATGGATGTTAATGCAACACTTCCTTGCAAGGAAAGAGCGTTTGCAGATGTCTACGTATCGTAGCAATAGAGTTCTTATGATTCTTAAAACGCGATATCGCATCTCAGTTCTATGTTTCATGGTAAGATATAATATGATTTGCGAAGTGTTATGTACTCCTCGTCTACACTTCAAATGAATGTAAATGCGACACTTCCTTGAAAGGAAATAGCGTCTGCAGATGTCTAGGTATCGTAGCGATAGAGTTCTAATGCTTCTCAAAACACAATATCGCATCTCATTTCTATGTTTCATGGTAAGATATAATATGACTTGCGAAGTGTGATGTATTCCACGTCTACACTTCAAATGAATGTAAATGCGACACTTCCTTGAAAGGAAATAGCGTTTCCAGATGTCTACCTATCGTAGCAGTAGAGTTCTAATGCTTATTAAAACGCGATATCGCATCTCATTTCTATGTTTCATGGTAAGATATAACATGATTTGCGAAGTGTTATGTATTCCTCGTCTACACTTCAAATGAATGTAAATGCGACACTTCCTTGAAAGGAAATAGCGTCTGCAGATGTCTAGGTGTCGTAGCGATAGAGTTCTAATGCTTCTCAAAACACAATACCGCATCTCATTTCTATGTTTCATGGTAAGATATAATATGACTTGCGAAGTGTGATGTATTCCACGTCTACACTTCAACTGAATGTAAATGCGACACTTCCTTGAAAGGAAATAGCGTTTCCAGATGTCTACCTATCGTAGCAGTAGAGTTCAAATGCTTCTTAAAACGCGATATCGCATCTCATTTCTATGTTTCATGGTAAGATATAATATGATTTGCGAAGTGCTATGTATTCCTCGTCTACACTTCAAATGAATGTAAATGCGACACTTCCTTGCAAGGAAAGAGCGTTTGCAGATGTCTACGTATCGTAGCAAAGGAGTTCTTATGATTCTTACAACGCGATATCGTATCTCATTTCTATGTTTCATGGTAAGATATAATATGATTTGCGAAGTGTTATGTACTCCTCGTCTACACTTCAAATGAATGTAAATGCGACACTTCCTTGAAAGGAAATAGCGTCTGCAGATGTCTAGGTGTCGTAGCGATAGAGTTCTAATGCTTCTCAAAACACAATATCGCATCTCATTTCTATGTTTCATGGTAAGATATAATATGACTTGCGAAGTGTGATGTATTCCACGTCTACACTTCAAATGAATGTAAATGCGACACTTCCTTGAAAGGAAATAGCGTTTCCAGATGTCTACCTATCGTAGCAGTAGAGTTCTAATGCTTATTAAAACGCGATATCGCATCTCATTTCTATGTTTCATGGTAAGATATAACATGATTTGCGAAGTGTTATGTATTCCTCGTCTACACTTCAAATGAATGTAAATGCGACACTTCCTTGAAAGGAAATAGCGTCTGCAGATGTCTAGGTGTCGTAGCGATAGAGTTCTAATGCTTCTCAAAACACAATACCGCATCTCATTTCTATGTTTCATGGTAAGATATAATATGACTTGCGAAGTGTGATGTATTCCACGTCTACACTTCAAATGAATGTAAATGCGACACTTCCTTGAAAGGAAATAGCGTTTCCAGATGTCTACCTATCGTAGCAGTAGAGTTCTAATGCTTATTAAAACGCGATGTCGCATCTCATTTCTATGTTTCACGGTAAGATATAACATGATTTGCGAAGTGTTATGTATTCCTCGTCTACACTTCAAATGAATGTAAATGCGACACTTCCTTGCAAGGAAGTAGCGATTGCAGATGTCTACGTATCGAAGCAATAGAGTTCAAATGCTTCTTAAAACGCGATATCGCATCTCATTTCTATGTTTCATGGTAAGATATAATATGATTTGCGAAGTGCTATGTATTCCTCGTCTACACTTCAAATGAATGTAAATGCGACACTTCCTTGCAAGGAAAGAGCGTTTGCAGATGTCTACGTATCGTAGCAAAGGAGTTCTTATGATTCTTACAACGCGATATCGTATCTCATTTCTATGTTTCATGGTAAGATATAATATGATTTGCGAAGTGTCATGTATTCCTCGTCTACACTTCAAATGAATGTAAATGCGACACTTCCTTGCTAGGAAATAGCGTCTGCAGATGTCTAGGTATCGTAGCGATAGAGTTCTAATGCTTCTTAAAACGCGATATCGCACCTCATTTCTATGTTTCTTGGTAAGATATAATATGATTTGCGAAGTGTTATGTATTCCTCGTCTACACTTCAAATGAATGTAAATGCGACACTTCCTTGCAAAGAAATAGTGTTTGCAGATGTCTACGTATAGTAGCAATAGATTTCTAATGCTTCTTAAAACGCGATATCGCATCTCATTTCTATGTTTCTTGGTAAGATATAATATGATTTGCGAAGTGTTATGTATTCCTCGTCTACACTTCAAATGAATGTAAATGCGACACTTCCTTGCAAGGAAATAGCGCTTGCAGATGTCTACGTATCGTAGCAATAGAGTTCTTATGATTCTCAAAACGCGATATCGCATCACATTTCTATGTTTCATGGTAAGATAGAATATGATTTGCGAAGTGTTATGTATTCCTCGTCTACACGTCAAATGAATGGAAATGCGACACTTCCTTGCAAAGAAGTAGCGTTTTCAGATGTCTACGTATCGTAGCAATAGATCTCTAATGCTTCTTAAAACGCGATATCGCATCTCATTTCTATGTTTCATGGTAGGATATAATATGATTTGCGAAGTGTCATGTATTCCTCGACTACACTTCAAATGAATGTAAATGCGACACTTCCTTGCAAAGAAATAGCGTTTTCAGATGTCTACGTATCGTAGCAATAAATTTCTAATGCTTCTTAAAACGCGATATCGCATCTCATTTCTATGTTTCATGGTAAGATATAATATGATTTGCGAAGTGTCATGTATTCCTCGTCTACACTTCAAATGAATGTAAATGCGACACTTTCTTGCTAGGAAATAGCGTCTGCAGATGTCTAGGTATCGTAGCAATAGAGTTCAAATGCTTCTTAAAACGCGATAACGCATCTCATTTCTATGTTTCATGGTAAGATATAATATGATTTGCGAAGTGCTATATATTCCTCGTCTACACTTCAAATGAATGTAAATGCGACACATCCTTGCAAGGAAATAGCGCTTGCAGATGTCTACGTATCGTAGCAATAGAGTTCTTATGATTCTCAAAACGCGATATCGCATCACATTTCTATGTTTCATGGTAAGATAGAATATGATTTGCGAAGTGTTATGTATTCCTCGTCTACACGTCAAATGAATGTAAATGCGACACTTCCTTGCAAAGAAGTAGCGTTTTCAGATGTCTACGTATCGTAGCAATAGATCTCTAATGCTTCTTAAAACGCGATATCGCATCTCATTTCTATGTTTCATGGTAGGATATAATATGATTTGCGAAGTGTTATGTATTCCTCGTCTACACTTCAAATGAATGTAAATGCGAAACTTCCTTGCTAGGAAATAGCGTCTGCAGATGTCGAGGTATCGTAGCGGTAGAGTTCCAATGCTTCTTAAAACGCGATATCGCACCTCATTTCTATGTTCCATGGTAAGATATAATATGATTTGCGAAGTGTTATGTATTCCTCGTCTACACTTCAAATTAATGTAAATGCGATACTTCCTTGCAGAGAAATAGCGTTTGCAGATGTCTACGTATCGTAGCAATAGTGTTCTAATGCTTCTTAAAACGCGATATCGCATCTCATTTGCATGTTTCATGGTAAGATATAATATGATTTGCGAAGTGTTATGTATTCCTCGTCTACACTTCATATGAATGTAAATGCGACACTTCCTTGGTAGGAAATAGCGTCTGCAGATGTCTAGGTATCGTAGCGATAGAGTTCTAATGCTTCTTAAAACGCGATATCGCACCTCATTTCTATGTTTCTTGGTAAGATATAATATGATTTGCGAAGTGTTATGTATTCCTCGTCTACACTTCTTATGGATGTTAATGCAACACTTCCTTGCAAGGAAAGAGCGTTTGCAGATGTCTACGTATCGTAGCAATAGAGTTCTTATGATTCTTAAAACGCGATATCGCATCTCAGTTCTATGTTTCATGGTAAGATATAATATGATTTGCGAAGTGTTATGTACTCCTCGTCTACACTTCAAATGAATGTAAATGCTACACTTCCTTGAAAGGAAATAGCGTCTGCAGATGTCTAGGTATCGTAGCGATAGAGTTCTAATGCTTCTCAAAACACAATATCGCATCTCATTTCTATGTTTCATGGTAAGATATAATATGACTTGCGAAGTGTGATGTATTCCACGTCTACACTTCAAATGAATGTAAATGCGACACTTCCTTGAAAGGAAATAGCGTTTCCAGATGTCTACCTATCGTAGCAGTAGAGTTCTAATGCTTATTAAAACGCGATATCGCATCTCATTTCTATGTTTCATGGTAAGATATAACATGATTTGCGAAGTGTTATGTATTCCTCGTCTACACTTCAAATGAATGTAAATGCGACACTTCCTTGAAAGGAAATAGCGTCTGCAGATGTCTAGGTGTCGTAGCGATAGAGTTCTAATGCTTCTCAAAACACAATACCGCATCTCATTTCTATGTTTCATGGTAAGATATAATATGACTTGCGAAGTGTGATGTATTCCACGTCTACACTTCAAATGAATGTAAATGCGACACTTCCTTGAAAGGAAATAGCGTTTCCAGATGTCTACCTATCGTAGCAGTAGAGTTCAAATGCTTCTTAAAACGCGATATCGCATCTCATTTCTATGTTTCATGGTAAGATATAATATGATTTGCGAAGTGCTATGTATTCCTCGTCTACACTTCAAATGAATGTAAATGCGACACTTCCTTGCAAGGAAAGAGCGTTTGCAGATGTCTACGTATCGTAGCAAAGGAGTTCTTATGATTCTTACAACGCGATATCGTATCTCATTTCTATGTTTCATGGTAAGATATAATATGATTTGCGAAGTGTCATGTATTCCTCGTCTACACTTCAAATGAATGTAAATGCGACACTTCCTTGCAAAGAAATAGTGTTTGCAGATGTCTACGTATAGTAGCAATAGATTTCTAATGCTTCTTAAAACGCGATATCGCATCTCATTTCTATGTTTCTTGGTAAGATATAATATGATTTGCGAAGTGTTATGTATTCCTCGTCTACACTTCAAATGAATGTAAATGCGACACTTCCTTGCAAAGAAATAGTGTTTGCAGATGTCTACGTATAGTAGCAATAGATTTCTAATGCTTCTTAAAACGCGATATCGCATCTCATTTCCATGTTTCATGGTAAGATATAATATGATTTGCGAAGTGTTATGTATTCCTCGTCTACACTTCAAATGAATGTGAATGCGACACCTCCTCGCTAGGAAATAGCATTTGCAGATGTCTACGTATCGTAGCAATAGTGTTCTTATGATACTTAAAACGCGATATCGCATCTCATTTCCATGTTTCATGGTAAGAAATAATATGATTTGCGAAGGGTTATGTATTCCTCGTCTACACTTCATATGAATGTTAATGCGACACTTCCTTGCAAGGAAAGAGCGTTTGCAGATGTCTACCTATCGTAGCAATAGATTTCTAATGCTTCTTAAAACGCGATATCGCATCTCATTTCTATGTTTCATGGTAGGATATAATATGATTTGCGAAGTGTTATGTATTCCTCGTCTACACTTCATATGAATGTAAATGCGACACTTCCTTGCAAGGAAATAGCGTTTGCAGATGTCTACCTATCGTAGCAATAGATTTCTAATGCTTCTTAAAACGCGATGTCGCATCTCATTTCTATGCTTCATGGTAAGATATAATATGATTTGCGAAGTGTTATGTATTCCTCGTCTACACTTCATATGAATGTGAAAGCGACACATCCTTGCAAGGAAATAGCGTCTGCAGATGTCTACGTATCGTAGCAATAGAGTTCTAATGCTTCTTAAAACGCGATATCGCATCTCATTTCTATGTTTCATGGTAAGATATAATATGATTTGCTAAGTGTTATGTATTCCTCGTCTACACTTCAAATGAATGTGAATGCGACACCTCCTCGCTAGGAAATAGCGTTTGCA
Source organism: Xylocopa sonorina (assembly GCF_050948175.1). NCBI lineage: Eukaryota > Metazoa > Arthropoda > Insecta > Hymenoptera > Apidae > Xylocopa > Xylocopa sonorina. The sequence continues at coordinate 53,469 of NW_027490399.1, read as the reverse complement.
GATGTCTACGTATCGTAGCAATAGTGTCCTTATGATACTTAAAACGCGATATTGCATCTCATTTCTATGTTTCATGGTAAGATATAATATGATTTGCGAAGTGTCATGTATTCCTCGTCTACACTTCAAATGAATGTAAATGCGACACTTCCTTGCTGGGAAATAGCGTTTGCAGATATCTAGGTATCGTACCAATAGAGTTAAAATGCTTCTTAAAACGAGATATTGCATCTCATATCTATGTTTCATGATAAGATATAATATTCATTGCGAAGTGTTATGCATTCCTCGTATACTATTCAAATGAATGTAAATGCGACACTTCCTTGCAAGGAAATAGCGTTTGCAGTTGTCTACGTATCGTAGCAAAGGAGTTCTTATGATTCTTACAACGCGATATCGTATCTCATTTCTATGTTTCATGGTAAGATATAATATGATTTGCGAAGTGTCATGTATTCCTCGTCTACACTTCAAATGAATGTAAATGCGACACTTCCTTGAAAGGAAATAGCGTTTCCAGATGTCTACCTATCGTAGCAGTAGAGTTCAAATGCTTCTTAAAACGCGATATCGCATCTCATTTCTATGTTTCATGGTAAGATATAATATGATTTGCGAAGTGCTATGTATTCCTCGTCTACACTTCAAATGAATGTAAATGCGACACTTCCTTGCAAGGAAAGAGCGTTTGCAGATGTCTACGTATCGTAGCAAAGGAGTTCTTATGATTCTTACAACGCGATATCGTATCTCATTTCTATGTTTCATGGTAAGATATAATATGATTTGCGAAGTGTCATGTATTCCTCGTCTACACTTCAAATGAATGTAAATGCGACACTTCCTTGCTAGGAAATAGCGTCTGCAGATGTCTAGGTATCGTAGCGATAGAGTTCTAATGCTTCTTAAAACGCGATATCGCACCTCATTTCTATGTTTCTTGGCAAGATATAATATGATTTGCGAAGTGTTATGTATTCCTCGTCAACACTTCAAATGAATGTAAATGCGACACTTCCTTGCAAAGAAATAGTGTTTGCAGATGTCTACGTATAGTAGCAATAGATTTCTAATGCTTCTTAAAACGCGATATCGCATCTCATTTCTATGTTTCTTGGTAAGATATAATATGATTTGCGAAGTGTTATGTATTCCTCGTCTACACTTCAAATGAATGTAAATGCGACACTTCCTTGCAAAGAAATAGTGTTTGCAGATGTCTACGTATAGTAGCAATAGATTTCTAATGCTTCTTAAAACGCGATATCGCATCTCATTTCCATGTTTCATGGTAAGATATAATATGATTTGCGAAGTGTTATGTATTCCTCGTCTACACTTCAAATGAATGTGAATGCGACACCTCCTCGCTAGGAAATAGCATTTGCAGATGTCTACGTATCGTAGCAATAGTGTTCTTATGATACTTAAAACGCGATATCGCATCTCATTTCCATGTTTCATGGTAAGAAATAATATGATTTGCGAAGGGTTATGTATTCCTCGTCTACACTTCATATGAATGTTAATGCGACACTTCCTTGCAAGGAAAGAGCGTTTGCAGATGTCTACCTATCGTAGCAATAGATTTCTAATGCTTCTTAAAACGCGATATCGCATCTCATTTCTATGTTTCATGGTAGGATATAATATGATTTGCGAAGTGTTATGTATTCCTCGTCTACACTTCATATGAATGTAAATGCGACACTTCCTTGCAAGGAAATAGCGTTTGCAGATGTCTACCTATCGTAGCAATAGATTTCTAATGCTTCTTAAAACGCGATGTCGCATCTCATTTCTATGCTTCATGGTAAGATATAATATGATTTGCGAAGTGTTATGTATTCCTCGTCTACACTTCATATGAATGTGAAAGCGACACATCCTTGCAAGGAAATAGCGTCTGCAGATGTCTACGTATCGTAGCAATAGAGTTCTAATGCTTCTTAAAACGCGATATCGCATCTCATTTCTATGTTTCATGGTAAGATATAATATGATTTGCTAAGTGTTATGTATTCCTCGTCTACACTTCAAATGAATGTGAATGCGACACCTCCTCGCTAGGAAATAGCGTTTGCAGATGTCTACGTATCGTAGCAATAGTGTCCTTATGATACTTAAAACGCGATATTGCATCTCATTTCTATGTTTCATGGTAAGATATAATATGATTTGCGAAGTGTCATGTATTCCTCGTCTACACTTCAAATGAATGTAAATGCGACACTTCCTTGCTGGGAAATAGCGTTTGCAGATATCTAGGTATCGTACCAATAGAGTTAAAATGCTTCTTAAAACGAGATATTGCATCTCATATCTATGTTTCATGATAAGATATAATATTCATTGCGAAGTGTTATGCATTCCTCGTATACTATTCAAATGAATGTAAATGCGACACTTCCTTGCAAGGAAATAGCGTTTGCAGTTGTTTACGTATCGTAGCAATAGAATTCTTATGATTCTTAAAACGCGATATCGCATCTCATTTCTATGTTTCATGGTAAGATATAATATGATTTGCGATGTGTTATGTATTCCTCGTCTACACATCAAATGAATGTAAATGCGACACTTCCTTGCAAGGAAATAGCGTCTGCAGATGTCTAGGTATCGTAGCGATAGAGTTCTCATGATTCTTAAAACGCGATATCGCACCTCATTTCTATGTTTCATGGTAAGATATAATATGATTTGCGAAGTGTTATGTACTCCTCGTCTACACTTCAAATGAATGTAAATGCGACACTTCCTTGAAAGGAAATAGCGTCTGCAGATGTCTAGGTGTCGTAGCGATAGAGTTCTAATGCTTCTCAAAACACAATACCGCATCTCATTTCTATGTTTCACGGTAAGATATAATATGACTTGCGAAGTGTGATGTATTCCACGTCTACACTTCAAATGAATGTAAATGCGACACTTCCTTGAAAGGAAATAGCGTTTCCAGATGTCTACCTATCGTAGCAGTAGAGTTCTAATGCTTATTAAAACGCGATATCGCATCTCATTTCTATGTTTCATGGTAAGATATAACATGATTTGCGAAGTGTTATGTATTCCTCGTCTACACTTCAAATGAATGTAAATGCGACACTTCCTTGAAAGGAAAGAGCGTTTGCAGATGTCTACGTATCGTAGCAAAGGAGTTCTTATGATTCTTACAACGCGATATCGTATCTCATTTCTATGTTTCATGGTAAGATATAATATGATTTGCGAAGTGTCATGTATTCCTCGTCTACACTTCAAATGAATGTAAATGCGACACTTCCTTGCTAGGAAATAGCGTCTGCAGATGTCTAGGTATCGTAGCGATAGAGTTCTAATGCTTCTTAAAACGCGATATCGCACCTCATTTCTATGTTTCTTGGTAAGATATAATATGATTTGCGAAGTGTTATGTATTCCTCGTCAACACTTCAAATGAATGTAAATGCGACACTTCCTTGCAAAGAAATAGTGTTTGCAGATGTCTACGTATACTAGCAATAGATTTCTAATGCTTCTTAAAACGCGATATCGCATCTCATTTCTATGTTTCTTGGTAAGATATAATATGATTTGCGAAGTGTTATGTATTCCTCGTCTACACTTCAAATGAATGTAAATGCGACACTTCCTTGCAAAGAAATAGTGTTTGCAGATGTCTACGTATAGTAGCAATAGATTTCTAATGCTTCTTAAAACGCGATATCGCATCTCATTTCCATGATTCATGGTAAGATATAATATGATTTGCGAAGTGTTATGTATTCCTCGTCTACACTTCAAATGAATGTGAATGCGACACCTCCTCGCTAGGAAATAGCATTTGCAGATGTCTACGTATCGTAGCAATAGTGTTCTTATGATACTTAAAACGCGATATCGCATCTCATTTCTATGTTTCATGGTAAGATATAATATGATTTGCGAAGTGTCATGTATTCCTCGACTACACTTCAAATCAATGTAAATGCGACACTTCCTTGCAAAGAAATAGCGTTTTCAGATGTCTACGTATCGTAGCAATAAATTTCTAATGCTTCTTAAAACGCGATATCGCATCTCATTTCTATGTTTCATGGTAAGATATAATATGATTTGCGAAGTGTCATGTATTCCTCGTCTACACTTCAAATGAATGTAATTGCGACACTTTCTTGCTAGGAAATAGCGTCTGCAGATGTCTAGGTATCGTAGCAATAGAGTTCAAATGCTTCTTAAAACGCGATTACGCATCTCATTTCTATGTTTCATGGTAAGATATAATATGATTTGCGAAGTGGTATGTATTCCTCGTCTACACTTCAAATGAATGTAAATGCAATACTTCCTTGCAAGGAAATAGCGTTTGCAGATGTCTATGTATCGTAGCAAAGGAGTTCTTATGATTCTTACAACGCGATATCGTATCTCATTTCTATGTTTCATGGTAAGCTATAATATGATTTGCGAAGTGTTATGTATTCCTCGACTACACTTCAAATGAATGTAAATGCGACACTTCCTTGCTAGGAAATAGCGTCTGCAGATGTCTAGGTATCGTAGCGATAGAGTTCTAATGCTTCTTAAAACGCGATATCGCACCTCATTTCTATGTTTCTTGGTAAGATAAAATATGATTTGCGAAGTGTTATGTATTCCACGTCTACACTTCAAGTGAATGAAAATGAGACACTTCCTTGCAAAGAAATAGCGTTTGCAGATGTCTACGTATCGTAGCAATAGAGTTCCAATGCTTCTTAAAACGCGAAATCGCATCTCATTTCCATGTTTCATGGTAAGAAATAATATGATTTGCGAAGGGTTATGTATTCCTCGTCTACACTTCATATGAATGTTAATGCGACACTTCCTTGCAAGGAAAGAGCGTTTGCAGATGTCTACCTATCGTAGCAATAGATTTCTAATGCTTCTTAAAACGCGATATCGCATCTCATTTCTATGTTTCATGGTAGGATATAATATGATTTGCGAAGTGTTATGTATTCCTCGTCTACACTTCATATGAATGTAAATGCGACACTTCCTTGCAAGGAAATAGCGTTTGCAGATGTCTACCTATCGTAGCAATAGATTTCTAATGCTTCTTAAAACGCGATGTCGCATCTCATTTCTATGCTTCATGGTAAGATATAATATGATTTGCGAAGTGTTATGTATTCCTCGTCTACACTTCATATGAATGTGAAAGCGACACATCCTTGCAAGGAAATAGCGTCTGCAGATGTCTACGTATCGTAGCAATAGAGTTCTAATGCTTCTTAAAACGCGATATCGCATCTCATTTCTATGTTTCATGGTAAGATATAATATGATTTGCTAAGTGTTATGTATTCCTCGTCTACACTTCAAATGAATGTGAATGCGACACCTCCTCGCTAGGAAATAGCGTTTGCAGATGTCTACGTATCGTAGCAATAGTGTCCTTATGATACTTAAAACGCGATATTGCATCTCATTTCTATGTTTCATGGTAAGATATAATATGATTTGCGAAGTGTCATGTATTCCTCGTCTACACTTCAAATGAATGTAAATGCGACACTTCCTTGCTGGGAAATAGCGTTTGCAGATATCTAGGTATCGTACCAATAGAGTTAAAATGCTTCTTAAAACGAGATATTGCATCTCATATCTATGTTTCATGATAAGATATAATATTCATTGCGAAGTGTTATGCATTCCTCGTATACTATTCAAATGAATGTAAATGCGACACTTCCTTGCAAGGAAATAGCGTTTGCAGTTGTCTACGTATGGTAGCAATAGAATTCTTATGATTCTTAAAACGCGATATCGCATCTCATTTCTATGTTTCATGGTAAGATATAATATGATTTGCGATGTGTTATGTATTCCTCGTCTACACATCAAATGAATGTAAATGCGACACTTCCTTGCAAGGAAATAGCGTCTGCAGATGTCTAGGTATCGTAGCGATAGAGTTCTCATGATTCTTAAAACGCGATATCGCACCTCATTTCTATGTTTCTTGGTAAGATATAATATGATTTGCGAAGTGTTATGTATTCCTCGTCTACACTTCAAATGAATGTAAATGCGACACTTCCTTGCAAAGAAATAGTGTTTGCAGATGTCTACGTATAGTAGCAATAGATTTCTAATGCTTCTTAAAACGCGATATCGCATCTCATTTCTATGTTTCATGGTAAGATATAATATGATTTGCGAAGTGTCATGTATTCCTCGTCTACACTTCAAATGAATGTAAATGCGACACTTCCTTGCTAGGAAATAGCGTCTGCAGATGTCTAGGTATCGTAGCAACAGAGTTCAAATGCTTCTTAAAACGCGATTACGCATCTCATTTCTATGTTTCATGGTAAGATATAATATGATTTGCGAAGTGGTATGTATTCCTCGTCTACACTTCAAATGAATGTAAATGCGATACTTCCTTGCAAAGAAATAGCGTTTGCAGATGTCTATGTATCGTAGCAAAGGAGTTCTTATGATTCTTACAACGCGATATCGTATCTCATTACTATGTTTCATGGTAAGCTATAATATGATTTGCGAAGTGTTATGTATTCCTCGACTACACTTCAAATGAATGTAAATGCTACACTTCCTTGCTAGGAAATAGCGTCTGCAGATGTCTAGGTATCGTAGCGATAGAGTTCTAATGCTTCTTAAAACGCGATATCGCACCTCATTTCTATGTTTCTTGGTAAGATAAGATATGATTTGCGAAGTGTTATGTATTCCTCGTCTACACTTCAAATGAATGTAAATGCGACACTTCCTCGCTAGGAAATAGCGTTTGCAGATGTCTACGTATCGTAGCAATAGTGTTCTTGTGATTCTTAAAACGCGATATCGCATCTCATTTCTATGTTTCATGGTAAGATATAATATGATTTGCGAAGTGTCATGTATTCCTCTTCTACACTTCAAATGAATGTAAATGCGACACTTCCTAGCAAGGAAATAGCGTTTGCAGATGTCTACGTATCGTAGCAATAGAGTTCTTATGATTCTTAAAACGCGATATCGCATCTCATTTCTATGTTTCATGGTAAGATATAATATGATTTGCGAAGTGTTATGTATTCCTCCTCTACACTTCAAATGAATGTAAATGCGACACTTCCTCGCTGGGAAATAGCGTTTGCAGATGTCTAGGTATCGTACCAATAGAGTTAAAATGCTTCTCAAAACGAGATATTGCATCCCATATCTATGTTTCAAGATAAGATATAATATTCATTGCGAAGTGTTATGCATTCCTCGTATACTATTCAAATGAATGTAAATGCGACACTTCCTTGCAAGGAAATAGCGTTTGCAGTTGTCTACGTATCGTAGCAATAGAATTCTTATGATTCTTAAAACGCGATATCGCATCTCATTTCTATGTTTCATGGTAAGATATAATATGATTTGCGATGTGTTATGTATTCCTCGTCTACACTTCAAATGAATGTAAATGCGACACTTCCTTGCTAGGAAATAGCGTCTGCAGATGTCTAGTTATCGTAGCGATAGAGTTCTAATGCTTCTTAAAACGCGATATCGCATCTCATTTCTATGTTTCATGGTAAGATATAATATGATTTGCTAAGTGTTATGTATTCCTCGTCTACACTTCAAATGAATGTGAATGCGACACCTCCTCGCTAGGAAATAGCGTTTGCAGATGTCTACGTATCGTAGCAATAGTGTCCTTATGATACTTAAAACGCGATATTGCATCTCATTTCTATGTTTCATGGTAAGATATAATATGATTTGCGAAGTGTCATGTATTCCTCGTCTACACTTCAAATGAATGTAAATGCGACACTTCCTTGCTGGGAAATAGCGTTTGCAGATATCTAGGTATCGTACCAATAGAGTTAAAATGCTTCTTAAAACGAGATATTGCATCTCATATCTATGTTTCATGATAAGATATAATATTCATTGCGAAGTGTTATGCATTCCTCGTATACTATTCAAATGAATGTAAATGCGACACTTCCTTGCAAGGAAATAGCGTTTGCAGTTGTCTACGTATGGTAGCAATAGAATTCTTATGATTCTTAAAACGCGATATCGCATCTCATTTCTATGTTTCATGGTAAGATATAATATGATTTGCGATGTGTTATGTATTCCTCGTCTACACATCAAATGAATGTAAATGCGACACTTCCTTGCAAGGAAATAGCGTCTGCAGATGTCTAGGTATCGTAGCGATAGAGTTCTCATGATTCTTAAAACGCGATATCGCACCTCATTTCTATGTTTCTTGGTAAGATATAATATGATTTGCGAAGTGTTATGTATTCCTCGTCTACACTTCAAATGAATGTAAATGCGACACTTCCTTGCAAAGAAATAGTGTTTGCAGATGTCTACGTATAGTAGCAATAGATTTCTAATGCTTCTTAAAACGCGATATCGCATCTCATTTCTATGTTTCATGGTAAGATATAATATGATTTGCGAAGTGTCATGTATTCCTCGTCTACACTTCAAATGAATGTAAATGCGACACTTCCTTGCTAGGAAATAGCGTCTGCAGATGTCTAGGTATCGTAGCAACAGAGTTCAAATGCTTCTTAAAACGCGATTACGCATCTCATTTCTATGTTTCATGGTAAGATATAATATGATTTGCGAAGTGGTATGTATTCCTCGTCTACACTTCAAATGAATGTAAATGCGATACTTCCTTGCAAAGAAATAGCGTTTGCAGATGTCTATGTATCGTAGCAAAGGAGTTCTTATGATTCTTACAACGCGATATCGTATCTCATTTCTATGTTTCATGGTAAGCTATAATATGATTTGCGAAGTGTTATGTATTCCTCGACTACACTTCAAATGAATGTAAATGCTACACTTCCTTGCTAGGAAATAGCGTCTGCAGATGTCTAGGTATCGTAGCGATAGAGTTCTAATGCTTCTTAAAACGCGATATCGCACCTCATTTCTATGTTTCTTGGTAAGATAAGATATGATTTGCGAAGTGTTATGTATTCCTCGTCTACACTTCAAATGAATGTAAATGCGACACTTCCTCGCTAGGAAATAGCGTTTGCAGATGTCTACGTATCGTAGCAATAGTGTTCTTGTGATTCTTAAAACGCGATATCGCATCTCATTTCTATGTTTCATGGTAAGATATAATATGATTTGCGAAGTGTCATGTATTCCTCTTCTACACTTCAAATGAATGTAAATGTGACACTTCCTAGCAAGGAAATAGCGTTTGCAGATGTCTACGTATCGTAGCAATAGAGTTCTTATGATTCTTAAAACGCGATATCGCATCTCATTTCTATGTTTCATGGTAAGATATAATATGATTTGCGAAGTGTTATGTATTCCTCCTCTACACTTCAAATGAATGTAAATGCGACACTTCCTCGCTGGAAAATAGCGTTTGCAGATGTCTAGGTATCGTACCAATAGAGTTAAAATGCTTCTCAAAACGAGATATTGCATCCCATATCTATGTTTCAAGATAAGATATAATATTCATTGCGAAGTGTTATGCATTCCTCGTATACTATTCAAATGAATGTAAATGCGACACTTCCTTGCAAGGAAATAGCGTTTGCAGTTGTCTACGTATCGTAGCAATAGAATTCTTATGATTCTTAAAACGCGATATCGCATCTCATTTCTATGTTTCATGGTAAGATATAATATGATTTGCGATGTGTTATGTATTCCTCGTCTACACTTCAAATGAATGTAAATGCGACACTTCCTTGCTAGGAAATAGCGTCTGCAGATGTCTAGTTATCGTAGCGATAGAGTTCTAATGCTTCTTAAAACGCGATATCGCATCTCATTTCTATGTTTCATGGTAAGATATAATATGATTTGCCAAGTGCTATGTATTCCACGTCTACACTTCAAATGAATGTGAATGCGACACTTCCTCGCTAAGAAATAGCGTTTGCAGATGTCTACGTATCGTAGCAATAGAGTTCTCATGATTCTTAAAACGCGATATCGCATCTCATTTCCATGGTTTATGGTAAGATATAATATGATTTGCGAAGTGTCATGTATTCCTCGTCTACACTTCAAATGAATGTAAATGCGACACTTCCTCGCTAGGAAATAGCGTTTGCAGATGTCTACGTATCGTAGCAATAGTGTTCTTATGATTCTTAAAACGCGATATCGCATCTCATTTCTATGTTTCATGGTAAGATATAATATGATTTGCGAAGTGTTATGTATTCCTCGTCTACACTTCAAATGAATGTGAATGCGACACTTCCTCGCTAGGAAATAGCGTTTGCAGATGTCTACGTATCGTAGCAATAGAGTTCTTATGATTCTTAAAACGCGATATCGCATCTCATTTCTATGTTTCATGGTAAGATATAATATGATTTGCGAAGTGTTATGTATTCCTCCTCTACACTTCAAATGAATGTAAATGCGACACTTCCTCGCTGGGAAATAGCGTTTGCAGATGTCTAGGTATCGTACCAATAGAGTTAAAATGCTTCTTAAAACGAGATATTGCATCCCATATCTATGTTTCATGATAAGATATAATATTCATTGCGAAGTGTTATGCATTCCTCGTATACTATTCAAATGAATGTAAATGCGACACTTCCTTGCAAGGAAATAGCGTTTGCAGTTGTCTACGTATCGTAGCAATAGAATTCTTATGATTCTTAAAACGCGATATCGCATCTCATTTCTATGTTTCATGGTAAGATATAATATGATTTGCGATGTGTTATGTATTCCACGTCTACACTTCAAATGAATGTGAATGCGACACTTCCTCGCTAAGAAATAGCGTTTGCAGATGTCTACGTATCGTAGCAATAGAGTTCTCATGATTCTTAAAACGCGATATCGCATCTCATTTCCATGGTTTATGGTAAGATATAATATGATTTGCGAAGTGTCATGTATTCATCGTCTAGACTTCAAATGAATGTAAATGCGACACTTCCTTGCTGGGAAATAGCGTCTGCAGATTTCTAGGTATCGTAGCAATAGTGTTCACATGCTTCTTAAAAAGAGATATTGCATCTCATATCTATGTTTCATGATAAGATATAATATTCATTGCGAAGTGTTATGCATTCCTCGTATACGATTCAAATGAATGTAAATGCGACACTTCCTTCCAAGGAAATAGGGTTTGCAGTTGTCTACGTATCGTAGCAATAGAGTTCTTATGATTCTTAAAACGCGATATCGCATCTCATTTCTATGTTTCATGGTAAGATATAATATGATTTGCGAAGTGTTATGTATTCCTCGTCTACACTTCAAATGAATGTGAATGCGACACTTCCTCGCTAGGAAATAGCGTTTGCAGATGTCTACGTATCGTAGCAATAGAGTTCTTATGATTCTTAAAACGCGATATCGCATCTCATTTCTATGTTTCATGGTAAGATATAATATGATTTGCGAAGTGTTATGTATTCCTCCTCTACACTTCAAATGAATGTAAATGCGACACTTCCTCGCTAGGAAATAGCGTTTGCAGATGTCTACGTATCGTAGCAGTAGTGTTCTTATGATTCTTAAAACGCGATATGGCATCTCATTTCTATGTTTCATGGTAAGATATAATATGATTTGCGAAGTGTCATGTATTCCTCGTCTACACTTCAAATGAATGTAAATGCGACACTTCCTTGCTGGGAAATAGCGTCTGCAGATGTCTAGGTATCGTAGCAATAGTGTTCACATGCTTCTTAAAACGAGATATTGCATCTCATATCTATGTTTCATGATAAGATATAATATTCATTGCGAAGTGTTATGCATTCCTCGTATACGATTCAAATGAATGTAAATGCGACACTTCCTTCCAAGGAAATAGGGTTTGCAGTTGTCTACGTATCGTAGCAATAGAGTTCTTCTGATTCTTATAACGCGATATCGCATCTCATTTCTATGTTTCATGGTAAGATATAATATGATTTGCGAAGTGTTATGTATTCCTCGTCTACACTTCAAATGAATGTGAATGCGACACTTCCTCGCTAGGAAATAGCATTTGCAGATGTCTACGTATCGTAGCAATAGAGTTCTTATGATTCTTAAAACGCGATATCGCATCTCATTTCTATGTTTCATGGTAAGATATAATATGATTTGCGAAGTGTCATGTCTTCCTCGTCTACACTTCAAATGAATGTAAATGCGACACTTCCTAGCAAGGAAATAGCGTTTGCAGATGTCTACGTATCGTAGCAATAGATTTCTAATGCTTCTTAAAACGAGATATTGCATCTCATATCTATGTTTCATGATAAGATATAATATTCATTGCGAAGTGTTATGCATTCCTCGTCTACGATTCAAATGAACGTAAATGCGACACTTCCTTGCAAGGAAATAGCGTTTGCAGATGTCTACGAATCGTAGCAATGGAGTTCTTATGATACTTAAAACGCGACATCGCATCTCATTTCTATGTTTCATGGTAAGATATAACATGATTTGCGAAGTGTCATGTATTCCTCGTCTAGACTTCAAATGAATGTAAATGCGACACTTCCTTGCTGGGAAATAGCGTCTGCAGATGTCTAGGTATCGTAGCAATAGAGTTCTTATGATTCTTAAAACGCGATATCGCATCTCATTTCTATGTTTCATGGTAAGATATAATATGATTTGCGAAGTGTTATGTATTCCTCGTCTACACTTCAAATGAATGTGAATGCGACACTTCCTCGCTAGGAAATAGCGTTTGCAGATGTCTACGTATCGTAGCAATAGAGTTCTTATGATTCTTAAAACGCGATATCGCATCTCATTTCTATGTTTCATGGTAAGATATAATATGATTTGCGAAGTGTTATGTATTCCTCGTCTACACTTCAAATGAATGTAAATGCGACACTTCCTCGCTAGGAAATAGCGTTTGCAGATGTCTAGGTATCGTAGCAATAGTGTTCTTATGATTCTTAAAACGCGATATCGCATCTCATTTCTATGTTTCATGGTAAGATATAATATGATTTGCGAAGTGTCATGTATTCCTTGTCTACACTTCAAATGAATGTAAATGCGACACTTCCTAGCAAGGAAATAGCGTTTGCAGATATCTACGTATCGTAGCAATAGGTTTCTAATGATTCTTAAAACGAGATATTGCATCTCATATCTATGTTTCATGATAAGATTTAATATTCATTGCGAAGTGTTATGCATTCCTCGTCTACGATTCAAATGAACGTAAATGCGACACTTCCTTGCAAGGGAATAGCGTTTGCAGATGTCTACGAATCGTAGCAATGGAGTTCTTATGATACTTAAAACGCGATATCGCATCTCATTTCTATGTTTCATGGTAAGATATAATATGATTTGCGAAGTGTCATGTATTCCTCGTCTAGACTTCAAATGAATGTAAATGCGACACTTCCTTGCTGGGAAATAGCGTTTGCAGATGTCTACGTATCGTAGCAGTAGTGTTCTTATGATTCTTAAAACGCGATATCGCATCTCATTTCTATGTTTCATGGTAAGATATAATATGATTTGCGAAGTGTCATGTATTCCTCGTCTACACTTCAAATGAATGTAAATGCGACACTTCCTAGCAAGGAAATAGCGTTTGCAGATGTCTACGTATCGTAGCAATAGATTTCTAATGCTTCTTAAAACGAGATATTGCATCTCATATCTATGTTTCATGATAAGATATAATATTCATTGCGAAGTGTTATGCATTCCTCGTCTACGATTCAAATGAACGTAAATGCGACACTTCCTTGCAAGGAAATAGCGTTTGCAGATGTCTACGAATCGTAGCAATGGAGTTCTTATGATACTTAAAACGCGACATCGCATCTCATTTCTATGTTTCATGGTAAGATATAATATGATTTGCGAAGTGTCATGTATTCCTCGTCTAGACTTCAAATGAATGTAAATGCGACACTTCCTTGCAGGGAAATAGCGTCTGCAGATGTCTAGGTATCGTAGCAATAGAGTTCTTATGATTCTTAAAACGCGATATCGCATCTCATTTCTATGTTTCATGGTAAGATATAATATGATTTGCGAAGTGTTATGTATTCCTCGTCTACACTTCAAATGAATGTAAATGCGACACTTCCTCGCTAGGAAATAGCGTTTGCAGATGTCTAGGTATCGTAGCAATAGTGTTCTTATGATTCTTAAAACGCGATATCGCATCTCATTTCTATGTTTCATGGTAAGATATAATATGATTTGCGAAGTGTCATGTATTCCTTGTCTACACTTCAAATGAATGTAAATGCGACACTTCCTAGCAAGGAAATAGCGTTTGCAGATATCTACGTATCGTAGCAATAGGTTTCTAATGCTTCTTAAAACGAGATATTGCATCTCATATCTATGTTTCATGATAAGATTTAATATTCATTGCGAAGTGTTATGCATTCCTCGTCTACGATTCAAATGAACGTAAATGCGACACTTCCTTGCAAGGGAATAGCGTTTGCAGATGTCTACGAATCGTAGCAATGGAGTTCTTATGATACTTAAAACGCGATATCGCATCTCATTTCTATGTTTCATGGTAAGATATAATATGATTTGCGAAGTGTCATGTATTCCTCGTCTACACTTCAAATGAATGTAAATGCGACACTTCCTTGCTAGGAAATAGCGTCTGCAGATGTCTAGGTATCGTAGCAATAGAGTTCAAATGCTTCTTAAAACGAGATATCGCATCTCATACCTATGTTTCATGATAAGGTATAATATTCATTGCGAAGCTGTTATGCATTCCTCGTATACGATTCAAGTGAATGTAAATGCGACACTTCCTTGTAAGGAAATAGCGTTTGCGGTTGTCTACGTATCGTAGCAATAGAGTTGTAATGCTCCTTAAAACGCGATATCGAATCTCATTCCTATATTTCATCATAGGATATCATATTCATAGCGAAGTGTCACTTATACCTCGCATACAATTCAAATCCATGTAAATGCGACACTTCGTTTCTATAGGAAATAGCGTTTTCAGATGTCTATGTATAGAGGCAATAGTCCTTTAATGCTTCTTAAAACGCGATATCGCAGCTCATTTCTATGTTTCATGATAAGATATAATATCCATTCCGAAGTGTCATGTATACCTTGTATTCACTTCTAATGAATGTAAATGCGACTATGCCTTGCTAGGAAATAGCGTTTGCAGATGTGTACGTAACGTAGCAATAGTGTTCTAATGCTTCTCAAAGCGCGATATCGCATCTCACTTATGTTTCGTGATAAGATATAATATTCATTGCCAAGTGTCATGTACACCTCGTATTCACTTCAAAAGAATGTAAGTGCGACACCTCCGTGCCAGAAAATAGCGTTTGCAGATGTTTCCGCATCGAGGCCATAGAGTTCTAATGCTTCTGAAAACGCGATATCGCATCTCTCTTCTATGTTTCATGATAAGATATAATATTCATTACGAAGTGTCATGTATACCTCGTATTCACTTCAAAAAAATGTAAATGCGAATCTTTCTTGCTAGGAACTAGCGTTTGCAGATGTCTACGTATCCTAGCAATAGAGTTCTTATGCTTCTTAAAACGCGAAATCGCATCTCTCTTCTACGTTTCATGATAAGATATAATATTCATTGCGAAGTGTCATGTGTGCCTCGTATTCACTTCAAAAGAATGTAAATGCGACTATTGCTTGCTAGGAAATAGCGCTTGTAGATGTCTACGTATCGTAGTAATAGATTTCTAATACTACTTAAATCGCGATATCGCATCTCATTTATATGTTTCGTGATAAGATATAATATTCATTGCGTGGTGTCATGAATACCACGTATTCACTTC
The DNA here is from genome assembly GCF_050948175.1 of Xylocopa sonorina. Lineage (NCBI taxonomy): Eukaryota > Metazoa > Arthropoda > Insecta > Hymenoptera > Apidae > Xylocopa > Xylocopa sonorina. Next base: position 37,681 of record NW_027490399.1, on the reverse strand, counting down.
AAAAGAATGTAAATGCGACACTTCCATGCTAGGAAATAGCGTTTGCAGATGTCTACACGTCGAGGCAATAGAGTTCTAATGCTTCTTAACGCGATATCGCATCTCACTTCTATGTTTCATGATAAGATATAATATTCATTGCGAAGTGTCATGTATACCTCGTGTTCACTCCAAATGTATGTAAATGCGGCACTTCCTTGCTAGGCAATAGCGTATTCAGATGTATACGTATTGTGACGTCAGGCGTAGCGCCTGCCACCCATCAGCCTCCCCACCGCCTCCAGCATCAACCCCTGCACGCAGGCAACCTGCCGTACACGTCTGCAGATTCAGCAACCAGCAGCGTTCGCGCGCGCACAGGTGCACGCGCTCACACGCACTTAGGAACACCTCTTTCTCGCTCGCACCAACGAGCAACGCTGTCTCGCTCGCACCTACGAGCATCCCCGCCTCCCTCGCATCGAGGACTCCGTCCAGAGGGAAGAAGTCGCAGCCCGTCACCGGAATGGGGACTGTTCCAGTTTAGGGAACCAACATTGCCAGACCCTGTATACTATTTTTAACTCATATATTACATCTATGTACATGTATTATAATCCTAAATCTAAGTACTCATGACACATATTGTAACACACCACAACACACACGTAATTCTAAGTCCGTAGGTATATGATTATATATTAAGAAGCGCCTGCGCCAACGACACGCGCAGTTAGCCCCACCACGAGCCGCGAGTCCCCACTCGCTGGACCACGCGCTCCCCACTACGAGCGCCCGCGACCGAAGCGCCTCGCGAACCGAGGAGGTCCGAGACGCGACTTCAGAGTGTCAGTCTACTTCGAGATTCCAGTCCGAGGAGTCGAATCCTCCAGTACCATTTCTTATACTCGAGCATTAGCCGCCTCAATGTGGGGTCTAGGCTACGCGCTGGTATTTCTATTTCCTTAGTTCTAACTTAGAATAATTTCAACTTTGTATAATTTTAACTTAGAATATATTCCATTTATTTTACTACATCTAGTTTTTGAGTTTAATACCATATCTACTAATTCCTATATCTACTAAATCAAAATACCACTTCTCGCGCTTAATACAAACAGTAACGACGAATTCTTCCACGTGTCTCTTCATACAACTGGGTAGCTTCCCATCACCTCGAAGGAGTATATAGAACTCAGCTTTGCAGAGTTGCGATAGAGCTGACCGCCGCTTATCCTTCCGAGCATTGTCTGTTAGTACAGAAAACTCTGGGTGAATGGGGCGTGATTCCGGTTCGCGAAGAACACGACGCGCGGGTAGGAAGAATTTCCTTCGCTCACTTGTGCGTGGATACGTGGGGTAACGTATCCCGGATCCCCGTGTACCAGCAACCTGTCTACGCACCCGTTCAGCAGCATCTCTCCGAAGTCTCCAGCAACGCCGAGTCTCCTGTTTCCGCAGCCGAGGTTGCTGCGATATCTACAGTCTCCACCGAATCCGCTTCGCATCCGAGTCGCAGTTTCCCGCTTCGCTGGAAGCTCATTGAATTATCAACCTCAATCAACAGGCCAGCACCTACGTCGATACCAATCAACGATCCACGGCGAGAATTTTACCAACGTATCGAGAACGAAATCAGCAAAGGTAATATTTCCAACTCCTAATATCCGCGAATCGCGAGTGTTTTGTCCGTGTCGCGTTAGCTGAAATAGTCGAACCCGGTCGTAACGCGTTTCCGCGGACCGAATTTCGAACAAATAGGCTAGTGTCGTGAAGCCTCCGGATATACGAAAAGTTATTTCGCCGGACGTGACAGTATCGTAGCAATAGAGTTCTAATGCTACTTAACTCGCGATATCACATCTCTTTTATATGTTTCGTGATAAGATATAATATTCATTGCGAAGTGTTATGTACACCTCGTATTCACTTCAAAAGAATGTAAATGCGACACTTCCATGCTAGGAAATAGCGTCTGCAGATGTCTACACGTCGAGGCAATAGAGTTCTAATGCTTCTTAACGCGATATCGCATCTCACTTCTATGTTTCATGATAAGATATAATATTCATTGCGAAGTGTCATGTATACATCGTATTCACTCCAAACGTATGTAAATGCGACACTTCCTTGCTAGGAAATAGCGTATTCAGATGTCTAGGTATCGTAGCAATAGTGTTCTTATGATTCTTAAAACGCGATATCGCATCTCATTTCTATGTTTCATGGTAAGATATAATATGATTTGCGAAGTGTCATGTATTCCTTGTCTACACTTCAAATGAATGTAAATGCGACACTTCCTAGCAAGGAAATAGCGTTTGCAGATATCTACGTATCGTAGCAATAGGTTTCTAATGCTTCTTAAAACGAGATATTGCATCTCATATCTATGTTTCATGATAAGATTTAATATTCATTGCGAAGTGTTATGCATTCCTCGTCTACGATTCAAATGAACGTAAATGCGACACTTCCTTGCAAGGGAATAGCGTTTGCAGATGTCTACGAATCGTAGCAATGGAGTTCTTATGATACTTAAAACGCGATATCGCATCTCATTTCTATGTTTCATGGTAAGATATAATATGATTTGCGAAGTGTCATGTATTCCTCGTCTAGACTTCAAATGAATGTAAATGCGACACTTCCTTGCTGGGGAAATAGCGTTTGCAGATGTCTACGTATCGTAGCAGTAGTGTTCTTATGATTCTTAAAACGCGATATCGCATCTCATTTCTATGTTTCATGGTAAGATATAATATGATTTGCGAAGTGTCATGTATTCCTCTTCTACACTTCAAATGAATGTAAATGTGACACTTCCTAGCAAGGAAATAGCGTTTGCAGATGTCTACGTATCGTAGCAATAGAGTTCTTATGATTCTTAAAACGCGATATCGCATCTCATTTCTATGTTTCATGGTAAGATATAATATGATTTGCGAAGTGTTATGTATTCCTCCTCTACACTTCAAATGAATGTAAATGCGACACTTCCTCGCTGGGAAATAGCGTTTGCAGATGTCTAGGTATCGTACCAATAGAGTTAAAATGCTTCTCAAAACGAGATATTGCATCCCATATCTATGTTTCAAGATAAGATATAATATTCATTGCGAAGTGTCATGCATTCCTCGTATACTATTCAAATGAATGTAAATGCGACACTTCCTTGCAAGGAAATAGCGTTTGCAGTTGTCTACGTATCGTAGCAATAGAATTCTTATGATTCTTAAAACGCGATATCGCATCTCATTTCTATGTTTCATGGTAAGATATAATATGATTTGCGATGTGTTATGTATTCCTCGTCTACACTTCAAATGAATGTAAATGCGACACTTCCTTGCTAGGAAATAGCGTCTGCAGATGTCTAGTTATCGTAGCGATAGAGTTCTAATGCTTCTTAAAACGCGATATCGCATCTCATTCTATGTTTCATGGTAAGATATAATATGATTTGCCAAGTGCTATGTATTCCACGTCTACACTTCAAATGAATGTGAATGCGACACTTCCTCGCTAAGAAATAGGCGTTTGCAGATGTCTACGTATCGTAGCAATAGAGTTCTCATGATTCTTAAAACGCGATATCGCATCTCATTTCCATGGTTTATGGTAAGATATAATATGATTTGCGAAGTGTCATGTATTCCTCGTCTACACTTCAAATGAATGTAAATGCGACACTTCCTCGCTAGGAAATAGCGTTTGCAGATGTCTACGTATCGTAGCAATAGTGTTCTTATGATTCTTAAAACGCGATATCGCATCTCATTTCTATGTTTCATGGTAAGATATAATTATGATTTGCGAAGTGTTATGTATTCCTCGTCTACACTTCAAATGAATGTGAATGCGACACTTCCTCGCTAGGAAATAGCGTTTGCAGATGTCTACGTATCGTAGCAATAGAGTTCTTATGATTCTTAAAACGCGATATCGCATCTCATTTCTATGTTTCATGGTAAGATATAATATGATTTGCGAAGTGTTATGTATTCCTCCTCTACACTTCAAATGAATGTAAATGCGACACTTCCTCGCTGGGAAATAGCGTTTGCAGATGTCTAGGTATCGTACCAATAGAGTTAAAATGCTTCTTAAAACGAGATATTGCATCCCATATCTATGTTTCATGATAAGATATAATATTCATTGCGAAGTGTTATGCATTCCTCGTATACTATTCAAATGAATGTAAATGCGACACTTCCTTGCAAGGAAATAGCGTTTGCAGTTGTCTACGTATCGTAGCAATAGAATTCTTATGATTCTTAAAACGCGATATCGCATCTCATTTCTATGTTTCATGGTAAGATATAATATGATTTGCGATGTGTTATGTATTCCACGTCTACACTTCAAATGAATGTGAATGCGACACTTCCTCGCTAAGAAATAGCGTTTGCAGATGTCTACGTATCGTAGCAATAGAGTTCTCATGATTCTTAAAACGCGATATCGCATCTCATTTCCATGGTTTATGGTAAGATATAATATGATTTGCGAAGTGTCATGTATTCATCGTCTAGACTTCAAATGAATGTAAATGCGACACTTCCTTGCTGGGAAATAGCGTCTGCAGATTTCTAGGTATCGTAGCAATAGTGTTCACATGCTTCTTAAAAAGAGATATTGCATCTCATATCTATGTTTCATGATAAGATATAATATTCATTGCGAAGTGTTATGCATTCCTCGTATACGATTCAAATGAATGTAAATGCGACACTTCCTTCCAAGGAAATAGGGTTTGCAGTTGTCTACGTATCGTAGCAATAGAGTTCTTATGATTCTTAAAACGCGATATCGCATCTCATTTCTATGTTTCATGGTAAGATATAATATGATTTGCGAAGTGTTATGTATTCCTCGTCTACACTTCAAATGAATGTGAATGCGACACTTCCTCGCTAGGAAATAGCGTTTGCAGATGTCTACGTATCGTAGCAATAGAGTTCTTATGATTCTTAAAACGCGATATCGCATCTCATTTCTATGTTTCATGGTAAGATATAATATGATTTGCGAAGTGTTATGTATTCCTCCTCTACACTTCAAATGAATGTAAATGCGACACTTCCTCGCTAGGAAATAGCGTTTGCAGATGTCTACGTATCGTAGCAGTAGTGTTCTTATGATTCTTAAAACGCGATATGGCATCTCATTTCTATGTTTCATGGTAAGATATAATATGATTTGCGAAGTGTCATGTATTCCTCGTCTACACTTCAAATGAATGTAAATGCGACACTTCCTTGCTGGGAAATAGCGTCTGCAGATGTCTAGGTATCGTAGCAATAGTGTTCACATGCTTCTTAAAACGAGATATTGCATCTCATATCTATGTTTCATGATAAGATATAATATTCATTGCGAAGTGTTATGCATTCCTCGTATACGATTCAAATGAATGTAAATGCGACACTTCCTTCCAAGGAAATAGGGTTTGCAGTTGTCTACGTATCGTAGCAATAGAGTTCTTCTGATTCTTATAACGCGATATCGCATCTCATTTCTATGTTTCATGGTAAGATATAATATGATTTGCGAAGTGTTATGTATTCCTCGTCTACACTTCAAATGAATGTGAATGCGACACTTCCTCGCTAGGAAATAGCATTTGCAGATGTCTACGTATCGTAGCAATAGAGTTCTTATGATTCTTAAAACGCGATATCGCATCTCATTTCTATGTTTCATGGTAAGATATAATATGATTTGCGAAGTGTCATGTCTTCCTCGTCTACACTTCAAATGAATGTAAATGCGACACTTCCTAGCAAGGAAATAGCGTTTGCAGATGTCTACGTATCGTAGCAATAGATTTCTAATGCTTCTTAAAACGAGATATTGCATCTCATATCTATGTTTCATGATAAGATATAATATTCATTGCGAAGTGTTATGCATTCCTCGTCTACGATTCAAATGAACGTAAATGCGACACTTCCTTGCAAGGAAATAGCGTTTGCAGATGTCTACGAATCGTAGCAATGGAGTTCTTATGATACTTAAAACGCGACATCGCATCTCATTTCTATGTTTCATGGTAAGATATAATATGATTTGCGAAGTGTCATGTATTCCTCGTCTAGACTTCAAATGAATGTAAATGCGACACTTCCTTGCTGGGAAATAGCGTCTGCAGATGTCTAGGTATCGTAGCAATAGAGTTCTTATGATTCTTAAAACGCGATATCGCATCTCATTTCTATGTTTCATGGTAAGATATAATATGATTTGCGAAGTGTTATGTATTCCTCGTCTACACTTCAAATGAATGTGAATGCGACACTTCCTCGCTAGGAAATAGCGTTTGCAGATGTCTACGTATCGTAGCAATAGAGTTCTTATGATTCTTAAAACGCGATATCGCATCTCATTTCTATGTTTCATGGTAAGATATAATATGATTTGCGAAGTGTTATGTATTCCTCGTCTACACTTCAAATGAATGTAAATGCGACACTTCCTCGCTAGGAAATAGCGTTTGCAGATGTCTAGGTATCGTAGCAATAGTGTTCTTATGATTCTTAAAACGCGATATCGCATCTCATTTCTATGTTTCATGGTAAGATATAATATGATTTGCGAAGTGTCATGTATTCCTTGTCTACACTTCAAATGAATGTAAATGCGACACTTCCTAGCAAGGAAATAGCGTTTGCAGATATCTACGTATCGTAGCAATAGGTTTCTAATGATTCTTAAAACGAGATATTGCATCTCATATCTATGTTTCATGATAAGATTTAATATTCATTGCGAAGTGTTATGCATTCCTCGTCTACGATTCAAATGAACGTAAATGCGACACTTCCTTGCAAGGGAATAGCGTTTGCAGATGTCTACGAATCGTAGCAATGGAGTTCTTATGATACTTAAAACGCGATATCGCATCTCATTTCTATGTTTCATGGTAAGATATAATATGATTTGCGAAGTGTCATGTATTCCTCGTCTAGACTTCAAATGAATGTAAATGCGACACTTCCTTGCTGGGAAATACCGTTTGCAGATGTCTACGTATCGTAGCAGTAGTGTTCTTATGATTCTTAAAACGCGATATCGCATCTCATTTCTATGTTTCATGGTAAGATATAATATGATTTGCGAAGTGTCATGTATTCCTCGTCTACACTTCAAATGAATGTAAATGCGACACTTCCTAGCAAGGAAATAGCGTTTGCAGATGTCTACGTATCGTAGCAATAGATTTCTAATGCTTCTTAAAACGAGATATTGCATCTCATATCTATGTTTCATGATAAGATATAATATTCATTGCGAAGTGTTATGCATTCCTCGTCTACGATTCAAATGAACGTAAATGCGACACTTCCTTGCAAGGAAATAGCGTTTGCAGATGTCTACGAATCGTAGCAATGGAGTTCTTATGATACTTAAAACGCGACATCGCATCTCATTTCTATGTTTCATGGTAAGATATAATATGATTTGCGAAGTGTCATGTATTCCTCGTCTAGACTTCAAATGAATGTAAATGCGACACTTCCTTGCAGGGAAATAGCGTCTGCAGATGTCTAGGTATCGTAGCAATAGAGTTCTTATGATTCTTAAAACGCGATATCGCATCTCATTTCTATGTTTCATGGTAAGATATAATATGATTTGCGAAGTGTTATGTATTCCTCGTCTACACTTCAAATGAATGTGAATGCGACACTTCCTCGCTAGGAAATAGCGTTTGCAGATGTCTACGTATCGTAGCAATAGAGTTCTTATGATTCTTAAAACGCGATATCGCATCTCATTTCTATGTTTCATGGTAAGATATAATATGATTTGCGAAGTGTTATGTATTCCTCGTCTACACTTCAAATGAATGTAAATGCGACACTTCCTCGCTAGGAAATAGCGTTTGCAGATGTCTAGGTATCGTAGCAATAGTGTTCTTATGATTCTTAAAACGCGATATCGCATCTCATTTCTATGTTTCATGGTAAGATATAATATGATTTGCGAAGTGTCATGTATTCCTTGTCTACACTTCAAATGAATGTAAATGCGACACTTCCTAGCAAGGAAATAGCGTTTGCAGATATCTACGTATCGTAGCAATAGGTTTCTAATGCTTCTTAAAACGAGATATTGCATCTCATATCTATGTTTCATGATAAGATTTAATATTCATTGCGAAGTGTTATGCATTCCTCGTCTACGATTCAAATGAACGTAAATGCGACACTTCCTTGCAAGGGAATAGCGTTTGCAGATGTCTACGAATCGTAGCAATGGAGTTCTTATGATACTTAAAACGCGATATCGCATCTCATTTCTATGTTTCATGGTAAGATATAATATTCATTGCGAAGTGTCATGTACACCTCGTATTCACTTCAAAAGAATGTAAATGCGACACTTCCATGCAAGGAAATAGCGTCTGCAGATGTCTACGCGTCGAAGCAAAGGAATTCTAATGCTTCTTAAAATGCGATATCGCATCACACTGCTATGTTTCATTATAAGATATAATATTCATTGCGAAGTGTCATGTATACCTCGTATTCACTTCAAAAGAATGTAAATGCGACTATTGCTTGCTAGGAAGTAGCGTTTGCAGATGTCTACGTATAGTAGCAATAGAGTTCTAATGCTTCTCAAAACGCGATATCGCATCTCATTTCTATGCTTCATGATAAGGCATAATATTCGTTGCGAAGTGTCATGTATACCTCTAATTCACTTCAAAAGAATCTAAATGCGACACTTCCATGCAAGGAAATAGCCTTTGCAGATACCTCCGCATCGAAGAAATAGGGTTCTAATGCTTTTTAAAACGAGATGTCGTATTTCATTTCTATGTTTCGTGATAAGATATAATATTCATTGCGAAGTGTCATGTATACCTCGTATTCACTTCAAAAGAATGTAAATGCGACTATTGCCTGCTAGGAAATAGCGTTTGCAGATGTCTACGTATAGTAGCAATAGAGTTGTAATGCTTCTCAAAACGCCATATCGCATCTCATTTCTATGTTTCATGATAAGATATAATATTCATTGCGAAGTGTCATGTACGCCTCGTATTCACTACAAAAGAATGTAAATGCGACACTTCCATGCTAGGAAATAGCGTCTGCAGATGTCTACACGTCGAGGCAATAGAGTTCTAATGCTCCTTAACGCGATATCGCATCTCACTTCTATGTTTCATGATAAGATATAATATTCATTGCGAAGTGTCATGTATACCTCGTATTCACTCCAAATGTATGTAAATGCGACACTTCCTTGCTAGGAAATAGCGTATTCAGATGTCTACGTATCGTAGCAATAGAGTTCTAATGCTACTTGAATCGCGATATCACATCTCATTTATATGTTTCGTGATAAGATATAATATTCATTGCGAAGTGTCATGTACACCTCGTATTCACTTCAAAAGTATGTAAATGCGACACTTCCATGCAAGGAAATAGCGTCTGCAGATGTCTACGCGTCGAGGCAATAGAGTTCTAATGCTTCTTAAAACGCGATATCGCATCTCACTTCTATGTTTCATGATAAGATATAATATTCATTGCGAAGTGTCATGTATACCTCGTATTCACTTCAAAAGAATGTAAATGCGACTATTCCTTGCTAGGAAGTAGCGATTGCAGATGCCTACGTATCGTAGCAATAGAGTTCTAATGCTTCTCAAAACGCGATATCGCATCTCATTTCTATGCTTCATGATAAGGCATAATATTCGTTGCGAAGTGTCATGTATACCTAGTATTCATTCCAAACGAATGTAAATGCGACACTTCCTTGCTAGAAAATAGCGTGTTCAGATGTCTACGTATCGTAGCAATAGAGTTCTAATGCTACTTAAATCGCGATATCGCATCTCATTTCTATGTTTCGTGATAAGATATAATATTCATTGCGAAGTGTCATGTATACCTCGTATTCTCTTCAAAAGAATGTAAATGCGACTATTGCTTGCTAGGAAATAGTGCTTGCAGATGTCTACGTATAGTAGCAATAGAGTTCTAATACTTCTCAAAAAGCGATATCGCATCTCATTTCTATGTTTCATGATAAGATATAATGTTCATTGCGAAGTGTCATGTATACCTCTAATTCACTTCAAAAGAATCTAAATGCGACATTTCCATGCTAGGAAATAGCGTTTGCAGATGTCTACGTATCGTAGCAATAGAGATCTAATGCTACTTAAATCGCGATATCAAATCTCATTTCTATGTTTCCTGATAAGATATAATATAAATTGCGAAGTGTCATTTATACCTCGTGTTCACTTCCAAAGAATTTAAATGCGACACTTCCTTACTAGGAAATAGCGTTTGCAAATGTCTACGTATCGATTGAATAGGGTTCTAATGCTTCTTAAAACGCGATATCGCATCACACTGCTATGTTTCATGATAAGATATAATATTCATTGCGAAGTGTCTTGTATACCTCTAATTCACTTCAAAAGAATCTAAATGCGACATTTCCATGCTAGGAAATAGCCTTTGCAGATACCTCCGCATCGAAGCAATAGGGTTCTAATGCTTTTTAAAACGAGATGTCGTATTTCATTTCTATGTTTCGTGATAAGATATAATATTCATTGCGAAGTGTCATTTATACCTCGTATTCACTTCAAAAGAATGTAAATGCGACTATTGGTTGCTAGGAAATAGCGTTTGCAGATGTCTACGTATAGTAGCAATAGAGTTCTAATGCTTCTCAAAACGCCATATCGCATCTCATTTCTATGTTTCATGATAAGATATAATATTCATTGCGAAGTGTCATGTACACCTCGTATTCACTACAAAAGAATGTAAATGCGACACTTCCATGCTAGGAAATAGCGTCTGCAGATGTCTACACGTCGAGGCAATAGAGTTCTAATGCTTCTCAAAACGCGATATCGCATCTCATTTCTATGTTTCGTGATAAGTTATAATATTCATTCCGAAGTGTCATGTAAACCTCGAATTCACTTCAAAGGAATGTAAATGCGACTATTGGTTGCTAGGAAATAGCGTTTGCAGATGTCTACGTATTGTAGCAATAGATTTCTAATGCTTCTCAAAACGCGATATCGCATCTCATTTCTATGTATCGTGATAAGTTATAATATTCATTGCGAAGTGTTATGTACACCTCGTATTCACTTCAAAAGAATGTAAATGCGACACTTCCATGCTAGGAAATAGCGTCTGCAGATGTCTACACGTCGAGGCAATAGAGTTCTAATGCTTCTTAACGCGATATCGCATCTCACTTCTATGTTTCATGATAAGATATAATATATTCATTGCGAAGTGTTATGTACACCTCGTATTCACTTCAAAAGAATGTAAATGCGACACTTCCATGCTAGGAAATAGCGTCTGCAGATGTCTACACGTCGAGGCAATAGAGTTCTAATGCTTCTTAACGCGATATCGCATCTCACTTCTATGTTTCATGATAAGATATAATATTCATTGCGAAGTGTCATGTATACATCGTATTCACTCCAAACGTATGTAAATGCGACACTTCCTTGCTAGGAAATATCGTCTGCAGATGTCTAGGTATCGTAGCAATAGAGTTAAAATGCTTCTTAAAACGAGATATTGCATCTCATATCTATGTTTCATGATAAGATATAATATTCATTGCGAAGTGTTATGCATTCCTCGTATACGATTCAAATGAATGTAAATGCGACACTTCCTTGCAAGGAAATAGCGCTTGCAGATGTCTACGTATCGTAGCAATAGAGTTCTAATGTCTCTCAAACCGCGATATCGCATCTCCTTTCAATGCTTCATGATAAGATATAATATTCATTGCGAAGTGTCATGTATACCTCTTATTCACTCCAAACGAATGTAAATGCGACACTTCCTTGCTAGGGAATGGCGTATTCAGATGTCCACGTATCGTAGCAATAGAGTTCTAATGCTACTTAAATCGCGATATCGCAACTCATTTCTACGTTTCGTGATAAGATATAATATTCATTGCGAAGTGTCATGTACACATCGTACTCACTTCAAAAGAATGTAAATGCGACTATTGCTTGCTAGGAAATAGCGTTTGCAGATGTCTCCGCATCGAGGCCATAGAGTTCTAATGCTTCTTGAAACGCGATATCGCATCTCTCTTCTATGTTTCATGATAAGATATAATATTCTTTGCGAAATGTCATGTATACCTCGTATTCACTATAAACGGATGAATATGCGACACTTCCTTACTAGGAAATAGCGTATTCAGATGTCTACGTATCGTAGCAATAGAGTCCTAATGCTACTTAAATCGCGATGTCGCATCTCATTTCCATGTTTCGTGATAAGATGTAATATTCAATGCGAAGTGTCATGTACTCCTCGTATTCACTTCAAGAGAATGTAAATATGACACTTCCATGCTAGGAAATATAGTCTGCAGATGTCTACGCGTCGAGGCGATAGAGTTCTAATGCTTCTTAAAACGCCATATCGCATCTCACTTCTATGTTTCATGATAAGATATAATATTCTTTGCGAAGTGTCATGTATACCTCGTACTCACTTCACAAGAATGTAAATGCGAAACTTCCCTGCTAGGAAATAGCGTTTGCAGATGTCTACGTATCGTAGCAATAGTGTTCTAATGCCTCTTAAAACGCCATATCGCATCTCATTCCTATGTTTCAAGATAAGATATAATACTCATTGCGAAGTGTCATGTATATCTCGTATTCACTTCAGAAGAATGTAAATGCAGCACTTCCATGCTAGGAAATAGCGTTTGCAGATGTCTACGTATCGTAGCAATAGTGTTCTAATGCTTCTTAGAACGCGATATCGCATCTCACTTCTATGTTTCATGATAAAGTATAATATTTATTGCGAAGTGTCATGTATACCTCGTATTCACTTCAAAAGAATGCAAATGCGAAACCTCCATGCTAGGAAATAGCGGTCGCAGATTTCTACGTATCGTAGCAATAGAGATCTAATGCATCTTAAAACGAGATGTCGCATCTCGTTTCTATGTTTCATGATAAGATATAATATTCATTGCGTAGTGTCATGTATACCTCGTATTCACTTCAAGAGAATGTAAATGCGACACTTCCTTGCTAGGAAATAGCGTTTGCAGATGTCTATGTATCGTAGCAATAGATTTCTAATTCTCCATAAAGCGCGATATCGCATCTCATTTCTATGTTTCATGATAAGACATAATATCCATTGCGAAATGTGATGTATACCTCGTATTCACTTCAGAAGAATGTAAATGCGGCACTTCCATGCTAGGAAATAGCGTTTGCAGATGTCTACGTATCGTAGCAATAGTGTTCTAATGCTTCTTAGAACGCGATATCGCATCTCACTTCTATGTTTCATGATAAAGTATAATATTTATTGCGAAGTGTCATGTATACCTCGTATTCACTTCAAAAGAATGCAAATGCGAAACCTCCATGCTAGGAAATTGCGTTTCCAGATGTCTATGCATCGAAACAATAAAGTTCTAGTGCTTCTTAAAACGAGATGTCGCATCTCATTTCTCTGTTTAATGATAAGATATAATATTCATTGCGAAGTGTCATGTATACTTCGTATTCACCTCATAAGAATGTAAATGCGACTATTCCTTGCTATGAAATAGCGTTTGCAGATGTTTACGTATCGTAGCAATAGAGTTCTTGTCCTGCTTAAATCGCGATATCGCAACTCATTTCTATGTTTCGTGATAAGTTATAATATTCATTGCGAACTGTCACATATACCTCGTATTCACATCAAAAGAAAGTAAATGCGGCACATCCATGCTAGGAAATGGCGTTTGCATATGTCTACGTACCGTAGCAATAGAGTTCTAATGCTGCTTAAAACGCCATATCGCATCTCACTTCTATGTTTCATGATAAGGTATAATATTCATTGCGAAGTGTCACGTACACATCCTATTCACTTCAAAAGAATGTAAATGCGACACTTCCTTGCTAGGAAATAGCGTTTGCAGATGTCTACGTTTCGTAGCAATAGATATCTGATGCATCTTAAAACGGGATGTCGCATCTCGTTTCTATGTTTCATGATAAGATATAATATTCATTGCGAAGTGTCATGTATAGCTCGTATGTACTTCAAAAGAATGTAAATGCGACTCTTCCTTGCTAAGAAGTAGCGTTTGCAGATGTCTACGTATCGTAGCAATAGGGTTCTAGTGCTTCTTAAAACGCGATATCGCGTCACACTCCTATGTTTCATGATAAGATATAATATTCAGAGCGAAGTGTCATGTATACCTCGTATTCACTTCAAATGAATGTAAATGCGACACTTCCTTGCTAGGAAATTGCGTTTCCAGATGTCTAAGTATCGAAACAATAGTGTTCTAATGCTTCTTAAAACGAGATGTCGCATCTCATTTCTCTGTTTCATGATAAGATATAATATTCATTGCGAAGTGACAGGTATACCTCGTATTCACTTCAAAAGAATGTAAATGCGACACTTCCTTGCTAGGAAATAGCGTTTGCAGATGTCTACGTATCGTAGCAATAGATTTCTAATTCTTCATAAAGCGCGATATCGCATCTCGTTTCTCTGTTTCATGATAAGATATAATATTCATTGCGAAGTGTCAAGTATAGCTCGTATTCACTTCAAAAGAATGTAAATGCGACACTTCCTTGCTAGGGAATAGCGTTTGCAGATGTCTACGTATCGTTGCAATAGAGTTCTAATGCTTCTAAAAACGGGAAATCACATCTCATTTCTATGTTTCATGATAAGATATAATATTCATTGCGAAGTGTCATGTATACCTCGTATTCACTTCATAAGAATGTAAATGCGACTATTCCTTGCTATGATATAGCGTTTGCAGATGTCTACGTATCGTAGCAATAGAGTTCTTATGCTGCTTAAATCGCGATATGGCATCTCACTTCTATGTTTCGTGATAAGTTATAATATTCATTGCGAACTGTCACATATACCTCGTATTCACTTCAAAAGAAAGTAAATGCGGCACATCTATGCTAGGAAATGGCGTTTGCATATGTCTACGTATCGTAGCAACAGAGTTCTGACGCTTCTTAAAACGCGATATCGCATCTCATTTCTATGTTTCATGATGTCACGTCACGGGTCCGGAAAATTACCGAGTTTACCGCGGGCGACACGTAGCCGTTAATCCGAAATAGATCCGCGCAATTACGGCGGACGCTGGTTCGATTAGGGACGCAAACACTTTAAAACGCGAACACGGTGAACAGAAAGCGTTCACTTACCTTTCGCCGCCTTGATTCGCCGATAATTTTCGCTCTCTTTGTAGGTATGGCTGTCGTCGGGGGTCGTTCGGTGGAATCGTCCCAGGATACGGGCTGATAGCTGGCAACGAAATAGGAATCAGCTTCCAAGCTGGCTGCGACGGTCGGTTGATCGGCTCTGGATACGCCAGAATGATTGAAGCTTCGCAGTGGTACGAGAGGTTCTTCTTCCCGTAATATTCTCGTATTAATTACAACGAATAAGGATGCGAAATGGAGGTTTTAAGAATGAATTGATGTATCGAAATATACCGACTAAAATAAATATATTCTAAAATAAACCTATTCTTACAAATGTACTTTTCCCTAGGCTAGATTTAGTGTTACTTTAGTATTTAAGAATTAGAACTAGAACTGGATATCGGAATCGAAGTTCGAAGTAGAAAAAGAATTGGAAATTGAAATAAAATGAATTAGTGAACACCCCAAGTGAGGTGGAGAAAAGCCTGGAGGCACTAAAGCGCGAGTAATAAGAGATGATACGACTCAGTTGCCGGCTACGACGATTCTGTGATCCAGACGCGCGTCCGCGACCTCCTCGGATCGCGCGGCGCGCGTATCGCTCGGGCCCCGCGGTGGGGCGGACGATTGGAGTAGGGCGACCCCTCGGCCCGCGTAGTGGGGCGGCCGGCGTGGAGGGGCGGCTCGCGGTTCGCGTGAGCCGCGTTTGTCGGGCGCTCGCTTGCGCATCGCAATTATCCTAACTTATAATTATGTGTTGTGTTGTGTCTGTATGTACAATGTCTGTAGAGTACTTATATGCTATAAAACGAATTAGGAATAAATACTGGCGAAGTATCTATAAGGTTCAGGAGAGACGTGACGGTGAGCATCTGGACTGGCGTGATAGTCTCCTTGGTCCTGTTGGCTGTACGCGTTGTTGCGTGTTCGAAGGGGCCTACTCCTGGACGATCCGTACATGGCTGCCTTAGCTCGGCTGACGAGCAGGGGTGCTCGTTCGTTGTACAGGTGAGGCCTCATCGGGCGCTGGAGGTGATGCTGGAGGGTGGCAGGCGATACGCCTGACGTCACACCTCCCCCCATACAAAAGGAATCTTGGCCGTTCCAAGATCTCCTGACTGGTTGCTGCGTTTGCAAAGAATTGCGTATCTTTGGATGTTCGCCGGTTGGCTGCCGTTCGGTAGGCTGGACCTCGCCTGGGAAGCTGTGGCGGGCTTGTTTCGGTTCCACGGAGCGGCGTCCTTCGATTGGTTGGTCGGGACTGTATTTCCCGCTTGGGAGACTGGATTCACTATCACTAATGTTCTTAGAGTTTGTCACTTTTTGGTTTTCAGTTCTTTCACTATTTAGTTCATTATCAGACTTTCGCTCTCTCATACTATTCATACGCTTACAGTGCTTTAGTTTATTCATATGAACTACCTTATATCTACCCTTAGTCGATATTTTTACGTTGTTCTTACCCAGAATCTCGACTATTCTATAGGGTCCGACGTACTGTGATTGAAACTTGTGTTTCCGCGGTTCACGTAATAGGAAGACCCACTGGCCTGCTTCGAATTTCTGGGTATTAACACTCTTATCATAATAGTACTTAGTTCTACGCTTCGAGTTGTCGAGGTTTTCCTTTGCCAATTGTTGGGATCTAGTAATTCTATTTTGCAAATCAATAAGATAGTCTGAGTATGTTTCATTTTCGCTACTATCTTGTAGCGGTGAATCGGAGGGAACTCGAGCAATTCGCCCAAAGACGAGTTCGTGTGGCGTGTACAAAGTACCTTCATGAACGCTTGTATTGTATGAAAATGTGGCGTATGGGAGCCATCGTTCCCAGTCGTCGCTGGCGGTAATATAATGCTTAAGATACTCTGTGAGAACATGGTGTGAGCGTTCCACCGAGCCATTGGTTTGAGGGTGGAAGGCTGTGGATTTATACTGTTTAATCCTAAATTTGATGGCTACTGCTTTTACTAGACTGTTAATAAAATTTGACCCCTGGTCCGTTAAAATGCCTTTCGGGCAACCGTATATGCAAATGAATTTTGTCACTAATGCGTCCGCTATGTCTACTGCTGAGGTTTTCTTGAGAGGAATGGCTATGGAATACTTTGTCAAAAGGTCTTGGATGGTGAGTATATTGGTGTATCCGTCAGGGGTTACCGGAAGGGGCCCCATGACGTCCATGGAAATTTTATCAAAAGCACACCCGGGTGTGTCGGTAAGAGTCATCGGTTGTTTTGTTTTGACGCGGACTAACTTTTCTAATTGGCAGCTTCTACACTTGTTAATATACTCCTGTATTTGCGTTTTCATGTTTGGCCAGAAAAATCTTTCGCGAATTCGAGAATAAGTTTTATTGATTCCTTTATGGCCTCCGACGGGTGAATCATGGTTTTCCTGTATTATCTTATGTCGTTTCTCCTCCGGTGGAACTTGAATTAGACCCTGACATACTGTTATTTGAATTTGAGTTTCGTAGAATAAATCTTGCAAAGGTTTTTGAATCTGTGACCATGGAACTGTACTTAATGCGGCTTGGGCGATACTAATGGAATTAAGTTGTAATTCGTGAACGACGTCGAACAATGACCTTAACGCTTCTACTATAATTTGGTAGTCTATAGCTCTATTTTCATGTTCGATTACAGGTAATTGTATTTGGTAAAAATCATTGATTTTTGTTACTTTAGCCCTGGCGAGTGATATGTCGGTTTTATTCGGGAAAAATTTTCCGGATTTTTGCATCTCTTCAGCACCCTTGCCCATACGGGTTTCCTGAATGCGTTATAAATATTACGATATTATCGCGCCTAGTTGCTAGAGTATCTCTAGTAAATTTGAATAGAGGTTCCTGTCTAAAATGCTCGCCTGGCAATGGTGTGTAGATTTCCTGCTTATCGGTAGTCAAACGTGGTGTCGGTAAGGTAGGAACTGAGCTTCGTGGCATGGCTTCTTGATTAGGACGGTTATCGTCGGAACTAGGAGACGGTGGTGGTGGAGCAGGTACTGCAGGTCTTTTTCGTTGGTACAATTTCGGCTGGTTATTATCGGAACTAGGAGATGGTGGTGGTGGAGGAGGTACTGAAGGTCTCTTCCGTTGGTAGGATTTTGGAACGATATCAAAGATGTCTTCCTCTGATGAAGAAAGTTGAGCCAGAGGATGGAGCTTTATGGGATTTCGAGACAGTGCATCGGCATTTAGATTGGTTTTACCTGTTTTGTAGACCATCTCGTAATTGTACTCTGCTAATTTCAACCTCCACCGCACAAGCCTGCTCGATGGATCCTTCACAGAGTTCATCCATATGAGCGGACGGTGGTCGGTGACTATTTTAAATTGGTTTCCATAGATATATGGACGGAAATAGTGTATGGCGTAGATTATCGCGAGACATTCCTTTTCTATTGTAGAATAATTTCTTTCGGCGGAATTTAACAAGCGCGACGTATATGCGATGGGTAAATCTCGGCCTATTGGTCCCTGGCTTAATACGGCGCCGATAGCATCCGCTGATGCATCGGTGGTGACTATAAACGGCAATTTAAAATTGGGATATTGTAATATCGGCTGTTCGCATAATGAGTCCCTTAATTTAACGAACGCGTTTTCTTGCTCATTACGCCATGTAAACGGAGTATCTTTCTTTAATAAATTCGTTAGCGGCTTCGCTATGTTTGAAAAATTACAAATAAATCGTCGATAGTATTCTGCTAGTCCCAAGAACTGCTTTATTTGTTTGGCATTGGTCGGGCGTGGAAAATCTCGCACGGCACTCACTTTCGCTGGGTCGGGTTTCACCCCGCTCTCACTAATAACGTGCCCAAGATAACTAACTTCGCGTCTTAAGAACTGGCACTTATCTGGTTGAAGTGTCAGGTTTGCCTCTCGTAATCTCTCGGTCAATTTATTGAATTTATTTTCGTGCTCTTGAAGAGAGCTCGCGTATAGCACAATGTCATCTAAATAGACAAATAACTCGTTTCCCTGAAGTCCTGAGAGCACGTTATCCATGAGACGCTGAAATGTTGCTGGCGCGTTTTTTAACCCGAATGGCATTCTTGTGAATTCAAAATGCCCGTGCGGCGTAGAAAATGCTGTCTTATGGGCGTCAGCGGATTCCATCGGTATTTGATGAAATCCGCTGGCGAGATCGAATGTGCTAAAATATTTAGCACTGCCTAACTGGTCGAGTATTTCGGTGATACATGGTAATGGGTAGGCATCGGCGATCGATTTTTCATTCAACGCTCGATAGTCGATGACTACCCGCCAGCGCTTTCTCCCTTGTGAATCTGCCTTTTTCGGCACCACCCACAATGGAGAATTATATGGAGACTTGGAATGCCGTATGATACCGTTTTCTAATAATTTACCCACTTGGTCGCGAATTTCCTCTTTATGCGCGGGAGGGAACCTATATTGTTTAACATTTATTGCTCTGTCATCGACTGTCGGAATTTTATGTGTTGTTAGGGTGGTGTGTCCTAAGGGGTCTCCTTCTAGGTAGAACAAATCTTGTGTTTTCTCTATCAGTTTAACTACATGTTTCTTCTCTTCGTCGTTTAAGTGGTCGAGTTTTATTAATTCAATTATTTGATCTAAGCGAGGTTTCGATGCGTTTAGAGATGACTTTGCGACTTGAGCGTAGGTTAATTTCTGCATGCTTGCAGACGAAAGAGGAATTTCGTACTCCGGGTTCGGCATCGAATGAGAATTAGAATTTGAATTTGGTATTGTCCCTTTTTGGGCTGAGCCGCGCGTTGCGACTGAAATTTGCGATGATTCGAAGCGATTTGAATTTACTTTCGACGTAGGTTTGGGGTTTATGAATAACGGGAACAGAGCAGGTCGGTTTTCCTCGGATAACGGCGATATTAGTTTCACTGGCTCCAGTTTAACGGCAGGTAAAGCGACCTTAACCGTGCTATCGGTAGAGTTTATGACCCTTGTGATCGCTTGACCTTCGCTAACTTTCACGAGTGCGTTACCGAAAAATACACCGGGCGCGATATCGACTCTCGGAATTATTCCTTCTGAAAGCTGTGAATTAATTATTCTGACTTTCAGTCCAATATTCATTCGCGGCGGCAAAGATATTTTATCGGTGGATTCGAACTGATTCTTTCTCAGCGTAGGGACCTTTTCGGAGGTCCTTTGAACTTTACTGGACATATTGAGGACACTTTCCGATGTCCTTGAAAAAAAATTTCGCGGGTGCGAGGCTTTTTCGGCGGTTTTTCGCGGTTTCCTCGGCGGAACTGAGACCCATTCGTCGGTCGTGCGCGGCGTTTCCGACGGAATCGGTGAAATTTTATTTTCGGCGCTTACTATTTCGCGCTTAAATGGTATTACTTGACCGTGCCATTTAACTTCTCCTTTTGGGAACGAAATTTCCGCATCGGCGCAGAACCCTGATCCTAAGATTCCGTCCGGGCCGAGGGGAAAATTATCGGAGACTACATTAAACGGAACAACACGATCGAATAGTACGAGGTTGACCGTACCGATGGTCATGGTTTTTCCGTTCGTGATGCCAGTGATCACGACTGTTTCGCTTGCGTCTATACGCGTTTTCGGAGATAGAGCCGAGCGTTTTATAACGTTGATTTCAGCTCCCGTGTCAATCATAAATTCCGTGGGCTGAATTAGCGCGGTGGAAGATAAGATCACGCTCGGCGTATTAGTTTTCCCCGTAATATTTATCGCGGCCCCATTTCTTCGTTCCCCGCAGAGGGGTCCTCGAGTGCGAGAGATCGAACGTTCGGATTGGCCTCGCGACCCGTCTCGCGGCGGGGCGAGAGGCCGTTCCCGTTTCCCGAAAACTGCGAATTGTATTGACGCTTCCTACACTCCTCGATTTGATGTCCTGGCGTCTTACAATATCTACAAAATTTATCCCTCACTATGGGGTTTCGCGAATGTTCAAGCGCGGCCCTGGGTGCTGGGGTATACACGTTTCTAGCAGGTATATTTCGCGGGTATTCGACACGGTCGAAGGGTTGTGGTTGTCGCGGAGAATACGACCTGTAACGGCAATCACGTGCGTAATGACCGGGGTAATTACAAGAGGAACAGACTATTTCTGAACGCCTTTCCCGAGGCTCTGCGCGCGGTCTCACGTTTTGTAATCTTTCGCGATCGAGTTCATGCCGCTTAAATAATTCGCGCGCGCGTGTGAACGCTTCCCTATGGTCGGCAAGAGTATGGAGTGGCATTTGTAAACGGATTTCCGGTATTAATCCGTCGGCGAAGCATCGAATAGTTAACTCATCTACGTTTGATGTTGAACTCGGAGAGGCGTACGGGTCTAGGCGCTCGCAATCGATTATCGCAGTACGGAGATCTTTAATTCGACTTATATAATCCAAGATATGCTCATTCGGTTTCATGAACGAATTTGTCAGCTCACCGCGGTAGTGATCGGCTGACCTGGTCGCGCCAAACGTGCTGCGTAGTATATCAGTTAGTTCTAAAATGGACTGACACGGCTCGTCCTCTAGAGCCAGGTAGGCTCGACCTTTTAACTTACTTTTAATTAGTCTAGTGAAGGCACGTTCGCACCCGCCAGGTATGAGTTCGTAAGCACGCTTACACGATCTGGTAAATTGCAATACTGACATATTTTGTCCATCATATTGAGGAACTGCTTCGAGGGCTTGTTTTAGCGAAAGCTCGTCGTGATGTGAATTTTGAACATCAGACGACGGAGTTTGTAAAGAAGCGGATGCGGGAGCACGCGGAAATTCTAAGGGAACCGTATCGTTTCGCGTTAGGTCCTGAGATCGGCGTAAGGCTTCTAGCTCGTGGCGCATTTGTTCTATTTGTTGCAATAAATTGATCGTATTGTCGGCAGCTTTATTCGCGTCGGCAGTATCGGTTGCGCGTGTCGGATTCTCTAGAACCGATTCTGGGAATTCGAGAGCTCGGGTGGTACGTTTGTCGCGGTCACTATCGGCGGCGGTTGAAGCCCCTCGCGGCGGCTGGTGTCGTGTTTTTGTGGGCGTTCGCGTCGCCATGGCTAATCGTATTCCCTAACACGGCCGAATTTCCGGAAGAAAATACGCACAATCCCACCGCTGTCACCAAATTTTCGTGTCACGTCACGGGTCCGGAAAATTACCGAGTTTACCGCGGGCGACACGTAGCCGTTAATCCGAAATAGATCCGCGCAATTACGGCGGACGCTGGTTCGATTAGGGACGCAAACACTTTAAAACGCGAACACGGTGAACAGAAAGCGTTCACTTACCTTTCGCCGCCTTGATTCGCCGATAATTTTCGCTCTCTTTGTAGGTATGGCTGTCGTCGGGGGTCGTTCGGTGGAATCGTCCCAGGATACGGGCTGATAGCTGGCAACGAAATAGGAATCAGCTTCCAAGCTGGCTGCGACGGTCGGTTGATCGGCTCTGGATACGCCAGAATGATTGAAGCTTCGCAGTGGTACGAGAGGTTCTTCTTCCCGTAATATTCTCGTATTAATTACAACGAATAAGGATGCGAAATGGAGGTTTTAAGAATGAATTGATGTATCGAAATATACCGACTAAAATAAATATATTCTAAAATAAACCTATTCTTACAAATGTACTTTTCCCTAGGCTAGATTTAGTGTTACTTTAGTATTTAAGAATTAGAACTAGAACTGGATATCGGAATCGAAGTTCGAAGTAGAAAAAGAATTGGAAATTGAAATAAAATGAATTAGTGAACACCCCAAGTGAGGTGGAGAAAAGCCTGGAGGCACTAAAGCGCGAGTAATAAGAGATGATACGACTCAGTTGCCGGCTACGACGATTCTGTGATCCAGACGCGCGTCCGCGACCTCCTCGGATCGCGCGGCGCGCGTATCGCTCGGGCCCCGCGGTGGGGCGGACGGTTGGAGTAGGGCGACCCCTCGGCCCGCGTAGTGGGGCGGCCGGCGTGGAGGGGCGGCTCGCAGTTCGCGTGAGCCGCGTTTGTCGGGCGCTCGCTTGCGCATCGCAATTATCCTAACTTATAATTATGTGTTGTGTTGTGTCTGTATGTACAATGTCTGTAGAGTACTTATATGCTATAAAACGAATTAGGAATAAATACTGGCGAAGTATCTATAAGGTTCAGGAGAGACGTGACGGTGAGCATCTGGACTGGCGTGATAGTCTCCTTGGTCCTGTTGGCTGTACGCGTTGTTGCGTGTTCGAAGGGGCCTACTCCTGGACGATCCGTACCTGGCTGCCTTAGCTCGGCTGACGAGCAGGGGTGCTCGTTCGTTGTACAGGTGAGGCCTCATCGGGCGCTGGAGGTGATGCTGGAGGGTGGCAGGCGATACGCCTGACGTCACAACTTGCACCACTTCCATGCTGGGAAATGGCGTTTACAGATTTCTACGTATCGTAGCAATGGAGTTCTAATGCTTCTTAAAACGCGATATCGCATCTCATTTCTATGCTTCCTGCTAATATATAATATTCATTGCGAACTGTCAGGTATACCTCGTATTCCGTTCAAAAGAATGTAAATGCGACACTTACTTGCTAGGAAATAGCGTTTGCAGATCTCTATGTATCGAAGCAATAGTGTTCTAATGCTTATTAAAACGGGATATCGCATCTCATTTCTATGTTTCTTGATAAGATACAATATTCATTGCGTAGTGTCATGTATACCTCGTATTCACTTCAAAAGAATGTAAATGCGACTATTGCATGCTAGGAAATAGCGTTTGCAGATGTCTACGTATCGTGGGAATAGAGATCTAATGCTGCTTAAATCGCGATATCGCATCCCATTTATACGTGTCGAGATAAGATATAATATTCATTGCGAAGTGTCATGTATACCTCGCATTCACTTCAAAAGAATGTAAATGCGACGTTTTCATCCGTGGGAATATCGTTTGCAGATGTCTACGTATCGTAGCAAAAGAGTCCTAATGCTTCTTAAAACGAGATATTATATCTCATTTCTATGTTTCATGATAAGATATAATATTCATTGTGGAGTGTTATGTATCCCTCGTATTCACTTCAAATGAATGTAAATGCGACAATTCCTTGCTAGGAAATAGCGTTTGCAGATGTCTACGTATCGAAGCAGTAGCGTTCTAATGCTTCTTAAAACGAGATATTGCATCTCTTTTCTATGTTTCATGATAAGACATAATATTCGTTGCGAAGTGCTATGTACTCCTCGTCTAGACTTCCAATGAATGTAAATGCGACACTTCCTTGCTAGGTAATAGCGCTTGCAGATGTTTACGTATCGATGCAATAGAGTTTTAATGCTTCTTATATCGCGATATCGCATCTCATTTCTACGTTTCATGATAAGATATAATATTCATTGCGAAGTGACATGTATACCTCGTATTCACTTCAAAAGAATGTACTTGCGCCACTTCCATGCTGGGAAATGGCGTTTACAGATTTCTACGTATCGTAGCAATGGAGTTCTAATGCTTCTTAAAACGCGATATCGCATCTCATTTCTATGCTTCCTGATAATATATAATATTCATTGCGAAGCGTCATGTATGCCTTGCATACACTTCAAATGAATGTAAATGCGAGATTTCCTTGCTAAGAAATAGCGTTTGCAGATGTCTACGTATCGTAGCAAGAGAATTCTCATGCTTCTTAAATCGCGATTTCGCATATCATTTCTATGTTTCGTGATAAGATATAATATTCATTGCGAACTGTCAGGTATACCTCGTATTCCGTTCAAAAGAATGTAAATGCGACACTTCCTTGCTAGGAAATAGCGTTTGCAGATCTCTATGTATCGAAGCAATAGTGTTCTAATGCTTCCTAAAACGGGATATCGCATCTCATTTCTATGTTTCTTGATAAGATACAATATTCATTGCGTAGTGTCATGTATACCTCGTGCTCACTTCAAAAGAATGTAAATGCGACACTTCCTTGCTAGGAAATAGCGTTTCCAGATGTCTGCGTATGGAAACAATAGAGTTCTAATGCTTATTGAAACGGGATATCGCAACTCATTTCTATGTTTCATGATAAGATATAATATGCATTGCGAAGTGTCATGTATACCTCGTACTCACTTCAAAAGTATGTAAATGCGACACTTCCTTGCTAGGAAATAGCGGTTGCAGGTCCCTACGTATCGAAGCAATAGGGTTCTAATGCTTCCTTTAATGGGATATCGCATCTCATTTCTATGTTTCATGAGAAGATACAATATTCATTGCGAAGTGTCATGTATACCTCGTATTCACTTCAAAATAATGAAAATGCGACTATTCCTTGCTAGGAAATAGCGTTTGCAGCTGTCTACATATCGTAGCCATAGTGTTCTAATGCTGCTTAAATCGCGATATCGCATCTCATTTCTATGTTTCGTGATAAGTTATAATATTCGTTGCGAAGTTTCATGTATACCTCGTATTCGCTTCAATAGACCGTAAATACGACTCTTCCTTGCTAGGAAATAGCGTACCCAGATGTCTACGTATCAAAACAATAGATTTCCAGTGCCTCTTAAAACATGATGTCGCCTCACTTCTATGTTTCATGATAAGATATAATATTCATTGCGAAGTGTCATGTATACTTCGTATTCACTTCGAGAGAATGAAAATGCGACTATTCCTTGCTAGGAAATAGCGTTTGCAGCTGTCTACGTATCGTAGCCATAGTGTTGTAATGCTGCTTAACACGTTGACGCCGGCATGACTCACCGGTGGCCCATGCTTGTCTGGCCATGAGGCGGCGTGACCCACCGGTGGCCCATGCTAGATTGGTGTGTGGGGCGGCATGCATCACCGATGGGTCACGCTGAATTATTCCTTGCGGCGGTATGCATCATGGATGGTCCACGTTTGTATATCAAAAAATACGTTGCATAAATTGTTATTTTATTGATTTAACATTATACATTAACATTTCTACCTTATAATCAAACATTTAACACAATATACATAACTTACAATAATCAATACATAAAAAATAACAAAATATAGCTACTTATATTACCGATGCAATTTTTTAAAACATTCTAAACAAAGTGCTGGCTTATCCGGACAAGTGCTACAAAAGGTCGTAACTTTTTTTGTTTTATTTGTGGCGTACTTTGTACCTTTTAGATTTGTTAAGCGTTTGTATCACTCTTTGCACCTTTTCCTCATCTTCCTCGCGGGTCCTTGGTGTGAACTTAAAAAATGTTTACTCTGTCTTACTATTAGTTCACCACTAGGGGGATTCTCACTCTTCAATAAGTAATCAATAATTTTGTCTCTATATTTTAAAATTTTATAACGCTTGGTTCCCCACTTTCTGTGTATGTACCACGCATTTACTAGAGAGGCCCCGCATATTAGTTTCACGACAACTTTTTGGTACCATTTTACTGTTTACCGTAAACTATTATAATCCGAACACATTTAGTCGGATATGTCAACTCCCTTTCGCATTGCTGTAAGAGAAAACTGTATCGGGTTCTAATTTATCGTCTCTGCCACGAATAATGGTGCAATTGCAAGATTTGGAAGTGATTAGCATGCACAGGGGTCTTTTATCTGTCCACTTTAAAAATTTCACGCCGCTCCGATTTTGAAGAGAGATCGTTATATCAGAATTCTACTGACCTCACACCTCACAGGCACTTCACACAGAATACTTGCACACCAACAGAACATTTTCTGTCTTGCCGTCAACTCTAAACTCAGTAAAACTCACGTCGTTGTCTAAATATAATGCTCGATAATGGTCCCTCCTTACTAGGTCACGCACTATATATTCAAAAAGTGTCAACTGGAGCGTATTCGTTCCCCAAAAGGTCACACATTTTCTCCACTATGTGTGGGTGGACCTATACTTCTAATTTTCCAAAGCAAAAACAAACTGTTCTCTGGAAAACCACGCGACACAGTCCTCGGCCACTTACCCGCCAATATATATTTTGTCTGCGACCTAAGAAACCAAATACTATTAGGGCCTCAAGTACCTGATCGCTCGGAAATCGTCAGTCGAAGGTGCGACAAAATCGCCGCTCGCACTCAACATAATTTACGGCAAACGCACGACTACTACTTTTTCTTAGTACAACATAAAAAACGAATTAGGGCTCTTCCACAATTCTTACGACTGGCCACCGTGGGTCCCATAGACAGGCCAGACCACAAACAGGACACGTGAAAATGTTAGAAATTCCGTCTATTCGAATCAGCTAGTGGGTATTAGGGCCCAAGCATTGAACAGCACAAATTGGTGCCACGCAGCCCCAAGGGACGGACCGCTAGTTGAAGCGCCGTCCCACGGAACGGACAGCGAATATCCGCGCCGGCGTCAACGTGTTAAATCGCGATATCGCATCTCATTTCTATCTTTCGTGATAAGATATAATATTCATTGCGAAGTGTCATGTATACCTCGTGCTCACTTCAAAAGAATGTAAATGCGACACTTCCTTGCTAGGAAATAGCGTTTCCAGATGTCTACGTATGGAAACAATAGAGTTCTAATGCTTATTGAAACGGGATATCGCACCTCATTTCTATGTTTCATGATAAGATATAATATGCATTGCGAAGTGTCATGTATACCTCGTACTCACTTCAAAAGAATGTAAATGCGACTCTTACTTGCTAGGAAATAGCGTTTGCAGATGTCTACGTATCGTAGCAATAGAGTCCTTATGCTGCTTAAATCGCGATATCGCATCTCATTTCTATTTTTCATGATAAGATGTAGTATTCATTGTGCAATGTTATGTATACATCGCATTCACTTCAAAAGAATGTAAATGCAACACTTCCTTGCTTGGAAATAGCGTTTGCAGATGTCTCCGCATCGAGGCAATAGGGTTCTAATGCTTCTTAAAACGCGATATCGCATCAGCTCGCCAGTCTAATCCGTAGAACGGAGAGACAGAAACGAACGGGGTAGGGGGGAAGGATCTACCATCGTGTATTTCACGCTCCTCGCAAATACAGCTGTCGCGATGGTCCGTGTCGCGCTTCTCGCATGGGTGGTGATCTGCGGGCTAGTCTAACCGAAGCAGGGGGGGGGGGGGGTGAGCGAGCCTTGTGACTTCACCACGTCACAGTACATACAAATTTGCGATTAAGTAGCTATGTGTTCAAATTCAATTCCGAATAATGCACTAAAAAGCATCCCAGATAACAAACGGCAAGATGGTAGCGACACCATGCCGGCACTATATTGCCACTTCCGAGGTGTGTCAGCTGATTCGTAGTTATCTGTGACCGGATTCGTTGACTAAAATGCCAGAACGTGTTACCAGCACGTTTTAGACAAGCGAATCGCGCAGAACCAGCACCATGGTGACATGCGTATCATCGCTCCATTCATGAATCTCCTCAGCAATGACGCAGGATCACATTTGGCAATGGGGAACCTGTGCTTTCATACAAATTAGAACCGTTAGATGTCAGTAGATGTTCAGCATATGAGTATTGATAGATATTTCGATGGTCGTTTTCCAATATTTATAGTTATTGAGCGAGTCGTATATATTTCTTTCAATCCATCATAGACTAAAAATATTATTTATAAAAAAAATATTGCTTATAAAATAAAAATTCATGCTGTTGCGTCCTTAACTTCGCCTTGTGTAATTTTTGAAATAGCATGCTGTCATCGTATTTAATGTAACCCTCAATTGCATGAATTTGCAACAATAAATTGAAGAAAATATATATAAAATAAGTGTGTATATTTTTATGACAAAGTAATTATCGACTTTACGGAAAAAATCGCCCTATCGAGCTAGTTTATAGAAAATAATAAAATCGAGTTCTTATATCTTTGTTTTGTGCCGGTGTATCTATTTTGGAATCAAAATAAATAAATTGCACAGTTTAGTTATTTTTCATATTTGCTTATAATTTTTATGGAAACAGCTTCCCCATTAGTAAATGTCAGCCTACGCCACAACCACGCGTGTAGCTATGGTGAGCTGATAGTGTCATTGTCACGGCCGTGTTGCACGTGTGCTATATCTCGGTGCTTTAATAGTGCCGTGATACGAATGCCGCCCCAGTACTAACAGTATGCCACTTCGAAAGCTGAGTAGGAGCACTTTGTTAGCACAGTTCTGTCACGGAATTCGTTCCATCCGTTGTCATTGGCGTGCCAATCGCTGGCTGTTTGGGATATTGTAGTGCATGAGGCAGACTTGTTCCTTATCATCGTCAAGGAGATGGATTTTCACTCCTCCCTTTTTGAATTTTTTAAATTATTGTTTGGAATTTTTGCCGTTTCTGTATCTCTATGACCGCATTGTGGATTCAACTTATGTACGATCTTTTTGGTCTTCATCTTTTGTTACATGTAATATTATATATGTGATGCACGTTTGTTATGTAATGCTCCGATTTGTAAGCATCAGATACTTTTATTCTTTGGTAAAGCAACTTATTCGATTAATATATATTTATTGGACATAGATATAAACAATTAGAAAAATGTTATTAAAACGCTATTAAATATGTTGTTGCAATTATATATTTAAGGTCTGAAGATGTAGATGCAATTAATGTCCGATATTTTACGTGATCCAATCGACGCATCAAGTGAGGCATTGAAATATAAAAATCTTTTACTATTCTTCGACCCCTTTACATGTTACATGAATGATAAGTTCTGCAAGACAAGAAGCCTGAATTAGTGAGATATCTAGGAACATAAGTAATTTGTAAGTAACACATCTTTTCTCTTTGAAATATTTGCCTTTGCATAGAATAGAACGTATAGATATAATTGCCTGTTTTGTATCCATTTCGGTCCAATTCTATTATAGCCTTTGAGCAGAAGTAATATTGATTATACTTGATTTTTGCAATAGTTCTTTAATTAACAGATTTTATTAACCTAGAATCATCATTTGACGGATGTATCAATCTACTTTGTAGCTCCATCAGTTTCTTTTTCTGCTCGCTACTTTCCATTTTTAGTTCCGTATACTTATCCTTTAACACCATCATATATGTTGCGTAAAATTACAATAACCTTTTGTCCTCAAATTTTGCGGATATTTCAATTAAATTTCCATTGATTAAATAAACGGAAATTAAAAAACAGTGGCACGTACCATTTCTTGGAAACGTTGTATCGTAATTTGCATCTGACTGTTTTGAAAGGCACGCACTTTACTTAACGTTTGCAATGATTCGGTTAGCGAAGTAAAGTAATATTCTACTTTCGAAATTATTGGCTCTTGTAATTCTAAGGCAAATATCTGTCGACATCGTTAACATTGTTTTTTGGCAAAATTCCAGAAAAGCAAATATACTATAAGTAAAATAATAAACATCATAATATTAAATTTAACTCTGTTCATCGTTGCCTTGTCGGACACATCCATAACAATATACAGGGTGGGGCAGTAATAATTAGCACCTCAGATATCCACGAAACTATAAGTTTCATAGAAGTTTTTGCTAATATAAAATTGCATAGTACAAAGGGGCCATCCGTTGATGAAAATAGTTTTTTTGTAAGTGGAGTTATGTTGGACATATGAAGGTTACCTTCATTTTTTAAAATGAATTGGTATGTCCATTCTTCCGTAATACGATAGAGCATTTTAAAGCAAGTTTAACGATCTGTAACATGAAGGCATTGAAGGTTACAAAAAGTAAAGAATGGCGATAATACTCACGGTTTTGATAGTAAATGAAACATACGTATTGTAAACAGTGGTGGAAGGCGTAATACTTACCGTTTACTTCACTGTGAATAAATACTTTTCGAAGGGCATTTCAATAGTTTGCAGCATAAGTTAAACATGATAAGATTAGTATTGAAAAATCGGTTCGAATACGTTTGGTTAGGCTGTTCTTTGTGTCGTTCATTTTATAAGTACTGAGCTGCGGATTCCTGAGGACAGCTCACAAAATTGTTGAACTATGGAAGATTATCATTGTGAATTTGAATCAAAAGGTAATTAAATTCCATTAGATTGTAAACAGATCTCAATGTTTCATTTTAGATAGTAAGATTAAATACTCTTTACAAAACTACAAGAATGGATACATACCTTTCTGTTATTATTATTTCATAAAGAATTATAATTGCAATTATATAGTTCATTACGATAAAAAATATTTCTCAGAAAATTCTAAATATTAAATTAAAGAATCAAGTAAAACATTTTTAATAATAACGAATATGAAAAATACTTGAACATTCCAATAGAAAGATGTCTAAACAGGAGTTAGAAAAGTCAAACATTCAATTTCAATTCCAGAATTCATCTATAAGAGGTAAAATGTTTCGAAAGCTTTAATTACAGTCTTTAATGCAAGCAGTTGGGCAGTATTTCAATTTTTAAGAAAATTGATGAAAGTCAACCATTTTGAAGTGGTCAGAATCTTTGTCGTTTGAGCAATAAGTGAATAACAAATAACTGCATAAATTCCAGGTTTAAAAACTTATGGATTAAATCCTATGCAGACTCGTTTATGAGCGAGTTACTAAATAATAATCCACACTAAGTAATCATTTTAAAACTTAAACGATTACATCTCGCGAACTTTCAAAGATATCAGAAGCGTGAAAAGTATGTGGTTTATCAAAACCTCTTCTAAAAGAACGGACGAAGCCAATAGAAACCTTTGTTGAAGTAAGCAAGTTCTAAAGTTCTATGCAACGCGATGGCCCTTATCTGCCTATGTTTCATAGCAAGTAAGTTCTGAATTTCTATGAAATCCGATGGAATTTCTCACTACTAACGTTTCAAAGTAAGTTCTCAAATTCTCAGTTCTACGTTTAAAACTATGTGTGTTCTATATATTTATGTAAAGTGATGGTTCCTATTAGTTGTGACGGAAACCTATATATAGTAAGTCAGGGAAGCTCGAAGGGGTTAATTATCTAAATGCTTTAAGGTGTAAAACGTACATTAATCTAAAGCGATCTATCGTTCCAAGGTATCCGCTGACGTACAACTTTTGTTGGGCGCCAGCTGCTCAGAAAGTAGCAAAGGGATAGACTACACGACCCCGGGAACCCTGGGGCGCAACAACCCTTGAAACTTCGAAATGCTCCTCCTCTCGACTACGCCTAGCCAAGTACACACACCCAGGCCGCGAGATACTGAAGTCACGGCATGTTTATTTATGGTCTCGACGTGGGTTTAACTAAGAAGGGCTACGGGAAACTACGCAACACGCAGCAAATTACCGGGTATCATAACTCACTTCACGATATAAGATACAATATACAATATGCGACACAAGAAATGGGACGCTTAAGCGAATAAGCTCTCACGTTCTCTTCTTCAGGTTCCTTGAATTCGCTGGTGGTCGTCGGGTCTCCTGCAGCCTCCTCAGGGCTCCTTGGTGGAGTGGGCTGTAGGCTTCGGTATTGTTCGAGTCCATCGATCAGTGGATTTCGGCGATTTCCTCTTCTCGCCCCCTTGGGTGTCCCTGAGGGGATCCTCCTGATCATTAAAATTGCGTAGCGCCTCGTGCGCCGCGCTCCCATGGCCCACCTGCAGGGCCGCTGGACTTTTGACTTCTCTTTAGGGGGTTAAGAATGGTTGAGGACCTTCTCACATCCCAGAGCATTATAAAGCACAAAAGCAGATAAGCATAATGCGATGCATAGAGCTTTACAACCTTCTAACTTACTTTGAACTGTTTATATGAAATGCAATATTGAGGTGCATGAAGCATGGCGAATTAAATGCTTCGGCACCTGGACATCTAGAAACGCTATCCCCGGGCAGGAAAGTATAGGGATCACACTCAATTCATATGCAGAAGCAGATAAACATAACGCGATGCTATGAATATTACATCTTATCATGAAATATAGAAGTAAGATGCGCAGCCGCGTTTTACGAAGCATTAGAACTCTATTGCTTCTAAACCTTCAGATATAGAAACGATATTCCGTAGCAAGGAAGTGATCCATTTACATTCATTTGAAGTGTAGAGGAGATATACATAACGCGTTGCATTGAAATTACATCTAATCATGTGACTTAGAATTGATATGCGATATCGCGTTTTATAAAGAGTTAGAAATCTATTGCTTCGATGCGTAGACATCAGGAAACGCTATCTCTTAGAAACGAAGTGTGTCATTTGCATTCCTTTGAAGTGCAGACGAGGTATACATAACATTTCGCAATGAATATTGTAGCTTATCGTGAAATATAGAAATGAGATGCGATATTGCGTTTTAGAAGCATTAGAACTCTAATGCTTCGATAGGTAGATATCTGGAAACGCATTTTCCTAGCAAGGAAGTGTGGCATTTACATTCTTTTGAAGTGCAGACGAGGTATACATAACACTTTGCAATGAACGTTATATCTTATCATGAAACATAGAACAGCCATGCGATTTCGCGTTTTAAGAGGCATTAGAACTTCATTGCTTCGATACGTAGATACCTAGAAACGCATTTCTTAGCATGGAATTGTGGCATTTACATTTTTTTGAAGTATAGACGATGTACACATGACACTTCGCAATGAATATTATATATTATCATGAAACATAGAACTGTTACGCGATTTCGCGTTTTACGAAGCATTAGAACTCCATTGCATCGATACGTAGACATCCAGAAACGCATTTCCTGGCAAGGATGTGTGGCATTTACATTCTTTTGAAGTGCAGACGAGGTATACATAATACTTCGCAATGAATATTATGTCCTATCATGAAACGTGGAAATGAGATGCGTTATCGCCTTCTAAGGAGCATTAAATCTTTATTGCTTCGATACGTGGACATCTGGAAACGCCTTTTCTAGCAAGGAAGTGTTGCAGTTACATTCTTTTGAAGTGCACACGTGGTATACACAACACGTTGCAATGAATATTATATCTTATCATGAAACACAGAACTGCGATGCGATATCGCGTTTTAAGAAGCATTAGAACTCCATTGCTTCGCCATTTAGACATCTGGAAACGCATTTCCTAGCAAGGAAGTGTGGCATTTACATTCCTTTGAAGTGTTGACGAGGTATACATAACACTTCGTAATGAATATTATATCTTATCATGTAAAATAGAAATGAGATGCGATACCGCGTTTGAAGAAGCACTAGAAATCTATTGCTTCGATACGTAGACATCTGAAAACGCATTTCCTAGCAAGGATGTGTGGCATTTACATTCTTTTGAAGGGCAGACGTGGTATACATTACACTTTGCAATGAACATTATATCTTATCATGAAACATAGAACTGCCATGCGATTTCGCGTTTTACGAAGCATTAGAACTCCATTGCATCGATACGTAGACATCTAGACACGCATTTCCTAGCAAGGGAGTGTGGCATTTACATTCTTTTGAAGTATAGACGAAGTGTACATAACACTTCGCAATGAATATTATGTCCTATCATGAAACATGGAAATGAGATGCGTTATCGCGATTTAAGGAGCATTAAAACATTATTGCTTCGATACTTAGACGTCTGGAAACAATATCTCCTAGCAAGGAAGTGTGGCATTAACATTCGTTTGATGTGTAGGCGAGATATACATTACAATTCGCAATGAATATTATATCTTATCATGAATCATAGAACTGCGATGCGATATTGCGTTTTAAGGAGCATTACAACTCCGTTGCTTCGATACGCAGACATCTGGAAACGCATTTCGTAGCGAGGAAGTATGGCATTTACATTCATTCGAAGTGTAAGCGAGGTATACATGCTACTTCGCAATGAATATTATATCTTATCACGAAAACATAGAAATGAGATGAAATATCTCGTCTTAAGAAGCATTAGAACACTATTGCTTCGATACGTTGATATCTGTAGACGCAATTTCCTAGCAAGGAAGTGTCGCACTTACATTCTTTTGAAGTGAATACGAGGTATACATGACACTTCGCAATGAATATTATATCTTATCACGAAACATATAAATGAGATGTGATATCGGGATATAAATAGCATTAGAACGCTATTGCTGCGATACATAGACATCTGCAAACGCTATTTCCTAGCAAGCAATAGTCGCATTTACATTCTTTTGAAGTGAATACGAGGTATACGTGAAACTTCGCAATGAATATTATATCTTATCATGAAGCATAGAAATGAGATGCGATATCGCGTTTTGAGAAACATTAGAACTCTATTGCTACGATTCGCAGACATCTGCAAACGCTATTTCCTAGGACGGAAGTGTCGCATTTACATTCTTTTGAAGTGAATTCGAGGTATACATGACACTTCGGAATGAATATTATAACTTATCACGAAACATAGGACTGAGATGCGATATCGCGATCTAAGAAGAATTAGAATTCTATTTCTACAATACGTAGGCATCTGCAAACGCTATTTCCTAGCAAGGAATAGTCGCATTTACATCCTCTTGAAGTGAATTCGAGGTATACATGACACTTCGGAATGAATATTATAACTTATCACGAAATATAGAAATGAGATGCGATATCGCGATTTAAGTAGCATTAGTACTCTATTGCTACGATACGTTGACATCTGAATACGCTATTTCCCAGCAAGGAAGTGTCGCATTTACATTCGTTTGGAGTGAATACGAGGTATACATGACACTTCGCAATGAATATTATATCTTATCACGAAACATATAAATGAGATGTGATATCGGGATATAAGTAGCATTAGAACGACATTGCTACGATACGTAGACATCTGCAAACGCTATTTCCTAGCAAGCAATAGTCGCATTTTCATTCTTTTGAAGTGAATACCAGGTATACATGACACTTCGCAATGAATATTATATCTTATCATGAAGCATAGAAATAAGATGCGATATCGCATTTTGAGAAGCAATAGAACTCCATTGCTACGATACGTAGACATCTGCAAACGCTATTTCCTAGCAAGGATGATTCGCATTTACATTCTATTGATGTGAATACGAGGTATACATGACACTTCGCAATGAACATTATATCTTATCATGTAACATAAAAGTGAGATGCGATATCGCGTCTTAAGAAGCATTAGAACCCTATTGCCTCGATGCGGAGATATCTGCAAACGCTATTTCCTAGCATGGAAGTGTCGCATTTTCATTCTTTTGAAGTGAATTTGTGGTATACATGACACTTCGGCATAAATATTATATCTTATCATGAAACAAATAAATGAGTTGCGATATCGCGATTTAAGTAGCATTACAACACTATTGCTACGATACGTAGACATCTGAATACGCTATTTCCTAGTAAGGAAGTGTCGCATTTACATCCGTTTGGAGTGAATACGAGGTATACATGACATTTCGCAATGAATATTACATCTTATCACGAAACATAGAAATGAAATGCGACATCTCGTTTTAAAAAGCTTTAGGACACTTTTGCTACGATAATGGGACATCTGCAAACGATATTCCCAAGAATGGAAACGTCGCACTTACATTCTTTTGAAGTGAATACGAGGTACACATGACACTTCGCAATGAATATTATATCTTATCACGATACATATAAATGAGATTGCAATTTCGCGATTTTAGAAGCATTAGAACTCTATGGCCTCGATGGGGAGACATCTGCAAATGCTATTTCCTAGCATGGAAGTGTCGCATTTACATTTATTTGAAGTGAATACGAGGTATACGTGAAACTTCGCAATCAATATTATATCTTATCATGAAGCATAGAAATGAGATGCGATATCGCGTTTTGAGAATCATTAGAACTCTATTGCTACGATACGTAGACATCTGCAAACGATATTTCCTAGGATGGAAGTGTCGCATTTACATTCTTTTGAAGTGAATTCGAGGTATACATGACACTTCGGAATGAATATTATAACTTATCACGAAATACAGAAATGAGATGCGATATCGCGATTTAAGTAGTATTAGAATTCTATTGCTACGATATGTAGACATCTGAATACGTTATTTCCTAGCAAGGAAATGTCTCATTTACATTCGTTTGGAGTGAATACGAGGTATACATGACGCTTCGCATTGAATATTATATCTTATCACCAAACATTTAAATGAGATGCGATATCGCGACTTAAGTAGCATTAGAACTCTATTGCTACGATACGTAGACATCTGAATACGCTATTTCCTAGTAAGGAAGTGTCGCATTTACATCCGTTTGGAGTGAATACGAGGTATACATGACATATCGCAATGAATATTACATCTTATCACGAAACATAGAAATGAAATGCGACATCTCGTTTTAAGAAGCATTAGGACCCTTTTGCTATGATAATGGGACATCTGCAAACGATATTCCCAAGAATGTAAACGTCGCATTTACATTCTTTTGAAGTGAATACGAGGTACACATGACACTTCGCAATGAATATTATATCTTATCACGAAACATATAAATGAAATGCGATATCGCGATTTAAGTAGCATTAGAACTCTATTGCTACGATACGTAGACATGTGCAAACGCTATTTCCTAGCAAGGAATAGTCGCATTTATATTCTTTTGAAGTGAATACGAGGTATACACGACACT